>NW_007232506.1:204631-354962 GCF_000164805.1 Carlito syrichta
AAGAATGCAACTGTCTTTTGCACATTTATTTTGTACCCCGAGACTTTGCCAAAGTCCTTTATCAGTGCAAGCAGGTTTTTTGTAGTTATAGTTTTAAACAAAATTTTGTACATAACCCTGAAAGCCATAAAGTATATTGCTAAGCCTTATGAATTATGGCAATGATGATTCACTAAGACAATATTCTAATTCAGCATTACTCCAGATTTTTTAAAAGGTGATGCCAAAATATGGCATCTTAAGCCTTTTATACATTACAGGAACACAAATCTATAGGACAATAATTTTGCTTTTATTGTAACTGTTGCTGCTTTTATTATTAATAATGATATTGTTCTGATTTTGCTATCCTTGATATAAGCAATAGAAATTGCATATTATGATGATTATATATTTTCGAATTCAATAACTTTAAGGGGATAAAGCATTTTTTCTCAGTCATTTCTCAGTAGATATTTAGTAAAGTGTAAAATACCAGCATTTTAGAAGACTACTAGAAGATTAGGTGGGTAATCTCAGCAATTGGATAGAAATGATTTAAAAACCAAGTGGAAATGGTAACACAGACACAGGAATAAATGGACACAACAGTACATTTCAATGGACACAACAGTAAATTTGCCACTGCCAAGAAAAGAATCAGTGATCTTCAAGATAGGTAAATCGAAATTACACTAACTTAAAGATAAAGAGAAAACAAGACAGAAAAAAACCCCAGAGCTTTGAGTTGTGAGAAAATCAGTCTAACATACTTTTAATTGCAATTCCAGAAGACAAAGAGAACAGAACAGATGAAAAGAAGAAATGTTTAAAAATAATAAAAGCTGGCTATTTTTTTAAATCCTAGGGAAATTATATTTAAACTACTGACACAAACAACAAAAAGAAAGTTTTGAAGGTTGCCAGATTTTTTTTAAAAAGACATTGCATACAGAAAAATAAACAATGAAAGTGAGATGATAATGAACTGACATCTTTAGTAATTAAAGAAAAAAATACTATCAATCTGGAATTCTATACCCAGAAAAAATACTTTTCAAAATACAAAATTAAAGAGTTCTTTAGGTAAATACACAAAAATCAATTGCATTCCTATATCCTCACAATAGACAATTGCTAGTCATTTACAACAATAATAAAAACCACTGTAATCCTTAGATAAAAACTCACAAAACATGTGCATAATCTGTATACTGAATACTACAAAATAAAAAATGAAAGAAACCCAATAACTCTAAATAAATAGATGTATCATGTTCATTAATAAGAAGCAAAAATACTGCCAAACTGCCAATATTCTCCAATTTGATGCACAGATTAAATGTTTTTCCAATCTATTTCCTATTATACTTTTTGTAGATATGGACAAGCCAATTCTACAATGCATATGAAAATACTAAAGAACCATAATATCCACAAAAACTGAGAAGAAATCACAACAGTGGAAGACTCACACTAGTAGAATTCAAAATAAACTTAAAACCTACACAAATTTCTATTGGTTAAAGATAGATATAAAGATTAAATGAACACAAGAGAAAGCCCAGATTTAGACACAAATTTAGTCTACTGAATTTTTGGGGTTCTCAAGAAATACTAAATATAGAATTGATACAAACAAGACCCACTGATGAATGATCAAATTAGATGTAAGTTCAAAGATAAAGAGAATATTTGCATCATCTCAAAGTATTTTCACAAAATATGTATTAAATACAAAAGGACACATACTAATATTACAGTGGAGAAACCTGGAATATACTACTTTAACCAATGATCAAGATTAGCAACACCAGCAATAAAATATATCAATATCATGTATCCTCTAATAAGAGAAAACTGAGAAGGGGAAATAATCTCTCTGGTATGATGTCCCAAAATACATATTCTCAATCTTATCATAAAAATTAGGCAAACTTAAATTGTGGGGCACTCTATGAAATAACTGACCTGTACTTTTCAAAATTGTCAAGATAAAGAAAGACTGAAGGATTGTCACAAATTAGAGTAAGAGAATAGCATCTAAATGCAATGTGGATTCTTGATTGGATTCTGTGATCTAAAAGATCATCAGTAGAACAACTGATGTATTAGAATAAAATATATAATTTAATCTTATTGTACCAATGTTACTTTTTTAGTTCTGAAAATTGTACATCTTCAATAACAAATTATAAAAATAAATCACTTGGAAACATCACCTCTGACATTATTCCAAAACTAACTATTTGGGGGTTTGTTCATAAAAATCTATTGCATGGCTTATAATTTCTGCAGACCATGTGAGTGTTTTCTTAATTTAAGCTAAATTTTGGATACTAATATAATGAGTTTTAGTTGATATCATACAAAAAAGTAAAACAAGGAGAATATCAAAGCTAGACACTTAGCTTATGTTAATTCCTAGAAAAAAATTTTGATATGTCATTGTAATCTTGTAGAATGCTTAAAAATAAAAACAAACATAAATAGTAGCAATAGCATGGTCAGGTCAAGAGCAAGTTCTAGCACAGTAACCTAATTTTATTTTGCTAAATTCTTGGATCTTGGAAAATTCATAATACTTTTTGTTCTTTTTTTAATTTTGTTATTGAGAGTTGGAGTACAAGTCAAGATTAGATATATAAATAGTCCATGTGCAGGTGAAGTTTGGGTCTCCAAATGGTCCTCAGTTCCCCTGGTTTAGAATCAGGTACACTCTGTGATGCCACATGCCCTCCCACCTCCCTTCCTCTCCTGGCAGTGTCTCGCGACCACTGATCCTTCTCTTGTATCTTTGTGATAAATGAGTGAGAACATGTGGTATTCAGTTCTTTGTTTCTGTGACAGATCACTTAGTTTGGTGGACTCTAAATCCATCCAGTTTGCTGCAAAATCCATAATTTTGTCCTTCTTTATAGCTACGTAATACTCCATCATGTATATGTACCACATTTTCTACATCCAGTCCACTTTTGATGGGCAGCAGGGTTTATAATTATTATTTTTAAAAACATTTTTCAACAAGGCATTGACAAATTCATCATAATATTCTTGTGAAACATGTATGTGGATTTTAGTATATTGAATACCTTTAGCCCAAGCTTCTGATAAATAGTCATTAAACATTATTTATCATTATAGTCACTTTCTTCCTTATGCTTTCAAATCCTTTACCCATCTTCCAGCTTCTATCACTGGGGAACCACAACCATGGTGAATTAGTCAGTGATTTCTGCACTCATACGGTTAATACTTAGCAAACAACTCTATAATCTTAGTGTCTTCTACCAGAAACATTTGTTTGTGTATTTATTTAGTCTCATGGATCTGTGGATCAGCTGGGCAGCTCTTATTCAGATTTTGCATCAAATTAAGGACTGATCTGTATGTGTACTCATTTTGAGACATATCTAGAACATGTTCTTCTCATTGGGCCTGCAAGAAGCACAAGAGGAAAAGTGCAAATACAATATACTTAAGTTCTCAACTTGTAAATTATCACCTAAACTCACATTCCATTGGCCAAATTTAGCCACATGGTCATGCTTAGAATTAGTGGTGATAGGAAATATACTCTGTCTACTTTAACATGGGACACATCAAAGTCAATCAAAATCAAAACAAGGGCCATGGTTATATAGTTATAGTAAAAGAAAAAGATTGAAGTATCCAGAACAGTGATTCAGTCTACTACCTTGGGCATAAACCAACTCTCTGTCCTTTCTAAACTTGAACACAAATAGCTGAATATGGCTTGATGACAATAAAAATATTCAAAAAAGCTCTGATTTGATTTCCATTACTAGAGCCAAATTGCCAGTGCTTCCATCTCAAGCCAACCCCTCTACTTGAGCCTCAGATTTCACTTCTTCTCATTTTCCAATGACCTTACCTCTTGATTTTCCCTCATTTCACTCTGTCTACAATATCTGCCTCTTTTGTATGATTTCCACAGTGTACACCAACATGTATTATCATTATAAATATTAAAAAACACCTTGATCCCATGGTCTCTGCAATTTTCTTCTTATTTGAATCAAAATTCCTAGAAACATTTGTTTATACTCACTGTCTCTACTTCTTTATCACTGATTCTCTAACTCACTTCTGTGAAGATATAATCCTGACAAACCCACTCAAATTGTTTTTGTTGAGTTGGAAACAAAAACATGGCTCCCATTTTGCAAAATTAATAGGCTAATGTTATGCGCTCATCTTATTTTATCTCTCAGTAGCATTTGACTTAGTTGACTGTTCTCTTCTTCTTGAACTCTTATTTCAGTTGACTTTTTTTCTTTTTGTCGTTGTCACCTTTTCTGAGTCTTTTTTTTCCACCTCTTATCCACTATCATAAATTTAAATTTTGGCTTGATTTTGGGTTCAGTCATGCCTTTTCTCTAATTGTATTATCTTCCTGACCCTTTATTGCAGGTTTGTGGATACCAACTGTGCATCATGACTTCCTAATTTATATCTCCAACTCTAAACTCTCCTGAGTTACAAGCACACATTTTCTTCTTCACATGACTATCCAGCAGGATTCTGCAACTTAATGTTACTCTTGATATACTTGTCCATTCATTCACATGCTAATTTATAGCACACAGATTTATCTATCTCTATTAACGGCACCATTATTTATCTAGTTTTGTCTTACCAAAAACCCAGCATTCATACTGAGTTCCTTTTTTCTCACTGTAAACTTCCAGCATGTCTGTAAATACTGATAGCAAAGCCCTCGAGATATATATCACATTTCTGACGACTCCTTACCACCTATACCACTTTCATGCTGAACTACTGCAATAGCTTCCTTTATTTCAATTTTGCACCCTATAGTCTAATTCTACACAGAGTCCAGAGTGATGTTTTGTTAAAAAAATAACAATTAATGAATTGAGTCATATCACCATGCTGTTTAAAACCTCTTTGTGTTTTCCAGGTTGACTGGAGGAGATGAGATCAGAAAGTTCCCACATGAACTTGTTCCTTTTTTTTAAATCTCACCTTTTCCAATCTCTCCTACCCTTCACTCTGTGGCTACATGTAGATGAGTCATTTCCAATTTAAGCCTTGAAATCGCTCATTTTTCTACTTGAAACACTCTTACTCCACCATTCAATGTTACTTCTTTAGGTAAATCTTCCTGAAAACAGCCTCTACTAATTATCTCTTTCTAAATAATTAACTCAAAACCCATTATATAGTTCTTTATTTGTTCCTTATCTTTTCTTTTTCACTCGAAGTTAAGATTCATGAGGTAAAGGATATTTTCTGTATAATTTCCTACAGCACACCCAGCAATCAGAACAGTTTCTTGCTCAATTCATTCATGCATTAATATTTATTAAAGACTATTATATATTAAGACCCTGTTCTAATCCCTATGAATCCATCAGGAAGCCAAACAGACAAAAATCTCTACCTTCCTAGAGTTATCATGCTAGTGAGAATAGACAGACAATAATCAAATAAGATGGGGAGAGCAAATGGACAGGGAAGAAGGATACGGAATGTCATGCTGTTGAGGATACAATTTTGTAGGGAGGCAGAAAAATTATTACTGAAGGGGTGACATGAATTAATAAATTGTCCTGCAGAGATGGCTACAAGAGATTTCTGAGGTATTCTTATTTTAGTCTGTGTCATCTATGCCTTGGGTAAAATTATAGAATATTTAGCAAATTTACATATCACAAAAAACAGGAAGAGGAAACCAATATTCTAGAAGCCAAATGGATATATAATCTCAGTGATATTTACTGATTAATTGGCATTTTCATGACAAAGTTTTTTTAAAAAAATAATGAGATGTCCTTCATGTAGGCTGAAAGCACCAAAAGAATAAGTTGAATATGGTGGTAAATGACCTGGGAGCACATTTTGGGGTGTTCTTGACTTAATTTAAGAATAACTTAGTTTGTAGTAAGATTATCTTAAAGTTTAAAATATATTTGAGCCATAACAGTAAAATTGCTATTCTCAGGTGTAAAAATACAGGTAATTACTACAAATGAATTTGTACTGATTCAATTACACATGAATAATTGGATCAATTAAACATGCTATACATTCAGATATTGAAAAATAAAGCACTTCTTTGCATAGGTTTTGAGTGATGAGGAATCTCTTGTCATAATTTACATTTCAGGAAATTCCTAGTAAATACCTGTAAGTGGATAGACAACTCTGCTTGGAACCAAAATCTGCAACTAGACCTATTTATTGCATTCCCACTAGTATTGCAGAAACAAGACATAGTTACAGTTATTAAGAAAGCATAAAATTAGAAATTTGGAAAATCCCACATTGAGGTTAAGGCAACAATCAGCATGTTATAGTCTAGATAGAAATGGTGATGTCCCAATGAACATGGAGTTCATAAAGATAAGAGTTCAAAGACAGCATTTGGAAATCCAAATAATCACTGATTATAGGTAGCTAAATTTACTGATTGGGGTCAACTATTAAAATATCTAACAAAGACAAAAGAGTCAGGATCTTAAATATTTAGAAGTTTAGATAGTTTACAAGACCTTGGTGAAATACATAAATGAGCCTTGAGCTTAAGAGAATAAGTTATACTGAGCATGAAAAAGTGGCTTCTTCAATATGGAAGTGGAAGTTTTATTGTCTCCGTTGGTTCTGAGGGCATAAATTCATCCAGAAACTGGTATCTCAAGGCATTGGAGCTAAGGACTGAAACAAGGAAGAACTTTTAAATTTTGTTTCATGAAAGAATCAGGTTGCTTAAGAAGTAAGAACTCCTAGTCAGAAAATGAGTTCAAATAGTTGCTGAGAGACCATCCACCATAGACTTCTTAGAACATGTTCCTTCATTCACAAGGAGGTTATATATGAGAACCTTTAAATTAGAGCTCAAAGATTCTCACATCTGATTAGGTTAATAACATAAATAATAACAGTTCTTATAGATCTGTTGACATTTCGAGCAATTATTCTAATTTTCTTACTAAGTTTAGAATATGTTTCCATTTTTAATGAACACTTTTTTCCTTAGGTGGTAGAAATGATATAACAAAAATCTAGAATAAAAATATCCAGATTTTTAGTTTTGTAGCCAAACAAGATGTGAGTTAGAGACTGAGATTTCATTTTGCAAAATGAAATATATGCTCTAGTTTTATTGGTCTAATAATGTCTTTAATATGTTGGGATCAAATCTCAAGTGTCTGTCTTGAGGGAAACAGTAAAACATGTTTAAAACTGAGTACTTATCCATATTAATACAATATAGATGGCATCAATGTAAAAATACTGATTTTAACTGGAACAGAAGCCACTAGCATGGAAAAACATAGAATGCATTAGCTTCTGTGTAAGGGCCTCAAGAGATAGAAACTGTAAGTTTAGAGAGAAAATAAAGGCGATGACAGCTTTAGCACATTTGGGTTATTTTTGAGCAATTAATGAAATTTGTTGACTTAGAATTTTTATTTTAATTCTTAGACTCTGATAAGCCAAAATATGTTGTAGGCCATGTGCTATGACCTGTCTGACACATTCTAAAAAGCAAAAGTTGTGTTTTATTCCAAACTAATATTAAGTTTCTTATTATGTTTGTTTCTGATAGAAAAATATATCAGGCTCAAATTACAGAGTAGATATTATATTCAGTCAATGTGATTAATTAAAATACTCTAACACTTTAATTCAATTTAAGATAAAAAAATTCTAGGAATAACAAAATATGCAGGATAAGAAGTGTTTAAATGAAAGTCAATATGAGTTCATCAAATATAATCAAAACTCTATCTGGTATGTCAAAAATTCAATTACATCTGAACTGAAATTGTTATCTTTTTTTTCCTTTTAGCTGGCTTCCCTATGTATACTTAAGTCTAAAAGTAATATCAGATGAATATAAGTTGCCATGTCTCCATGAGTAGGAAATAAGCACACAAATGAAAATTTTACTGTCATCAGTCGTGTGGGCAAATCAAAATTTAATCTTACAGAAGGGATTAGATTTACATTTGTTCAGTTATCTCATAAAAGGGAAATGATTAATGCATTTTATGAAAACATCCATTTTAGAATTTCTCTATTTTGACTGGGCACAACCACTCATTACTTTTTGTCACTGTTATTCTTCCTGAATTCTGGTAGCTATAATGGGTGTCTTTTCCTTTAGCAACAGATCGTGTACTAGATTCCCTGTCCTTTAGCAGGGAGAGGAAAAAGCCATCATTGACTGTTGTTCATCTTATTATCACATATAAGTGGTGATGATATTTATTACAGCTTCTATCAGGAAGAAACCTATTAAGAGTAAAAAGACAAATGATGAGGCATTTATCTGTTAGCCAAGCACTCAATTTCTGGGTACATTAAAAAACTCTCCACATATGATATTTATGAGGGCTAAATTTTGAGAGTCTTAAGTCCATATCTAGCAAAGTATATACATATGTTTAGGTACTTAGAGCATGTTGAATAATTAGTTGATTATTTTCAAGCCACCATGAAATCCTTTCATGCAACATATATTTGCAAAGCTATTCATTATGTCCACCTCCAAAGTCTTGTCCCCACAGATAGCGAGGGTGTGAGATCTTACTACCACCATATATTCTGCCATGTGGAAGCATCTTATAAATTTATCTCTTTTTATATCTGTTACTATGTGAACACCAGTTCTTTTGGATCATCCTTCATCCTCTGCATTCATATTCCCAAGCACAGCATACATATACTTTTTTTTAAAAACCACAACTCTCACTCCTTTTCTAATTCCAAAACTTGACCACATCATGCACTGGAACTCACGATATGTCATCAGAAAAATACCCTCTGTTCCCTACATCAACTTATCTGAATGTTCTCTGTACCTTCTTGAAACCTGAGAGGACACTGCTTTCCTTACAGCTTTTTTAAGTCACAGCCCTTTCTCTCCTACACCCTCCCAATCCTGCACCTGGAGGTGGGGAAGGTGTCTACCTCCTTCTACATTTCTTCTTCCAGACCATTCTCCCTGTCTTCTAAAAGATTCCTAGGTCATCGAAGAAAATATTTCCAACTCTAACACTGTATTTATAAAAATTCTGGTTGACTTTGATATCCACATAACTGATCTTTTCTGTGGAGGTCCTGTTTTTCCCCAATTACCTTGCGCTTCACCCACCCTTATCCATGCCTATGTTCATAATCTAGACTAAGTAATTTACAATAACTTCAACCCCTCCACAGTCTTGTCTTAAAGTATTCCATTTTCTTACTACCATGCCCTATCTTTCCAGTGCATCTTTATAGTACTGCAATTGTGGAAAAATGTTTAAACCTTATCCTTTCTCATGTCTTCACCAAATCAAAACTACGGCCCATTGTTACAATAACTCTTGCATACACCCTCATCATGTTTACTTTCTTTCCTATCCCTTTTCTCCACCTTACCCAATGCCTGATATAATTGTAAATGGCAAACGGATTCATGCCTGCCGTTGTTTCGATGGATGTGGCTGAAGAAAAACATACAAATATGCAATAAGGTATCACTTTAACTCTATGCCCACTAACTACAAATGGTTTCCCAAGGAATTGTTGCAATCATACCACCTTTCCTGAGCCCTCTCACTCTGACAGTTTCACACATCTAACCCCCTCCTCATCCTTCTGAAACCTCCTTCTGTGTCCTCAATCTTAACTAATGACCAAGAGTTCTAATTCACTGAGAAATATATAGGCAATCTAATGAGAACTTCTAAAACCTTCTACCATCTCAATGAAACAGCTAGCTTAAACAGACTACCTGAAACAGCTACCTGTCAACATATTGTCAGTCTTTTCTGTTATAGTGGATAAATTTATCAATACTTTTGTTCAAGTCTGTCTCTAGTTGTCCACTATTTTACATCTGTGATGATTTAAACTATTCTCTTTTATTGCTATCTTCATCAATTTGTCTTCTCAATTCTCATTTTCATGTAAAATTATGCAGTTTCTCATATCTTCAAAATTAACTCTTATCCTTATGTTATTTCCCATAAAATGCCTACTGTTTTATGTCTCTCCTTTATATAAAAGCTTTTAAAAAGAGTTGATGACACCTCAAGAGTTGAATGCTTCAATTTCACATTTCCCATTTTCTCTTAAGCCAGTTTAGTCAGGATTTTTCTTGACACTTCATCAAAACGACACTTGCATAGATCTTCATGTTGCCAAATTTAACTATAAATTCACTCTCCAAATCTTGCCTAACCTCAAACCCTACATCCTGAAATAGTTTTTCACTTGCCTTTCAGGACATCACACTATCCTAGCTTTCTTCTACCTCACATCCTGCAAAGTATTGCTTTCTTTTGCATATGCCTATTTATCTCATATCCTCTAAATGTTGGAACATTACAGTCTTTGGCTCTCTGATGGAATTTTTATGGATCTTATGTATCTCTATCTGTGCTTATATTATAGATGATCTCATCCATCTTCATGCTGTGTTTATACTAGTTACTCAAATTTCTTTTTCCAACCCATAAACATTTTTTAATAATTCTTTTATTTTAAATATGTGAGATAAAATTCAGGGTTAGGTATATAATTGTCTGTTATGCAGGTACCCTATTTTTAAATTTGGGTTTGAAAATTCAATGGCATGCATATTCTACCTATTTAAATATCTAATGGAAATTCAAAATTTAGTCTGCTCCCAAACAAACTCACTTACCCTTCCGAAAACACCTCCTCCTTTAGATTTTCTTACTTCATTAATCACAACACCACTATAGGGGATACTAAGGCCAATTATCACAGAGTGATCCTTGCTCTTCTCTTTCCCTCACATCCCTCAACCAATCTGTCAACAAGCCTTACTGCCTTCAGTTTTTTAAAACACATCCAAAATATTTCTCTTTTTAACATAACACCCACTTCTATCAAACTACTTTGAGTTGTTATCTTAACTTTCACCTAGTGTAGTAGGCAAACAACAACAAAAAAATCCCCCTCAAAAGTATATCTACCTTCTAATTCTAAGAAACTATGAATATTACTTCATATGGCAAAAGTCACCTTATATGACAAAAGATTTGATTACATCAAAATTTTTAAGAGGAGGAACTTTATGTTAGATTATCTGGGAGGGCCCTAAATGCAATAACATGTATCCTTATAAGAGAAAGGCAGAGGAAGTTTGGACTAAAACACACAAATGAGAGGGGGCTATGAAGACAAAGTATAGAGAGATACAGCCACAAGCCTATGAATGCCAACAGCTACCAGAAGCTGGAAGAAGCAAGAAACAGATTCTCCTCTAGTGCCTTCAGAAGGAGCACAATCCTACTGACAAGTTGATTTCTAACTTCTGACTTCCAGGAACTCTAAAATAATAAATTTGCTTTGTTTTAAGCCATTCAGTTTGTGGTAATTTGTTATAGTAGCCACAGGAAATTAGCAAAATCTCAAGATTTCAGGTCACATCCTCAAGAACCTATAAATGTTATGAAATGTCACTCACTCCTATGCTTGTGTTATGTTATTGTCTTAGTCTGTTTCATGTTTCTATAAAGCAATATGTGAGACTAGGTAATGTGAAGAGAAGAGTTTTATTTGACTCACTGTTCTGCAGACTGTGCAAGAAGCATGGCACCATCATCTGCTTTTGGTGAAGGCCTCCGGCTGCTTCCACTCATGGCAGAAGGTGAAGGCAAGCTGGCATGGGCAAATACTACACAGCCAGAGAGGAAGAAAGGAGGGACGAGATGCCAGGCTGTTTATTTAACAACCAGCTCTTGTGGGACAAATACAGCAAGAACTCACTCACCTCCTCCCAAGGAGGGTTTTAATCTATCACCCAAGTACCTCCCACTAGGCCCCACCTCCAAAACTGGGGATCAAATTTTAACATGGGACTTTGTGGGAACAAACAAATCATATTCAAACTATAGCAGTTATATGGAAAAGTTGACCTGAAAAGGGGAGAATATTCAGGTAGGCCTAATCTAATCATGAAAACCCTTGAAAGTAGAGAACCTTATCATAATACTATAAGAAAGGGATTGGCAGTAGTGGGAAACTGCAAGGGGAAGCGGAAGTGTGTGGAGGGTGCACACTTCATCAATAAGGGTACCTGATCTCAAATCTCTGAATTCTTCTGTCTTCCATTTGTATACCTAACCCTGAATTGTACCCATATTTTTTTTTTTTTTTTGAGATGGAGTCTCACTCGGTCACCCAGACTGGAGTGCAGTGGCCGCTCCCGGCCACCGCAGCCTCCACCTGCTGGGCTCCGGCGATCCCTCCGCCTCAGCCTTCCAACTAGCCAGAATTACAGGCATGCGCTACCACGCCCGGATGATTTTTTGATTTATTGTAGAGATGAGGTCTCGCTGCCCAGGCAGGTCTCGAACCCGCGGGCTCAGGCAATCCACTCACCTCAGCCTCCCAAAGGCGCGGGATTACAGGCTGAGCCACGGAGCCCGGCTGTACCCATCTTTAAAATAATTTTTTTTTAAATGGAGAACTTTCTCCCCTGCTAGTGGCAGAATAAGAAGACAGAAGAATCCAGAGATTTGAAGCATGGAAATGATTCAACACATCATTTATAGCTTTAAAAATTGAGGAGACCAAGAGCCAAGTGATGCAGTCGGATGCTAAGAATAACTACTTCCCCATATGACAGACAGTGGTAAAAAAGGGACCTTAGATCTACAATGATACGGACCTTAATTTTCCCACATCTTAATCCCTGGAACCTGTGAATGTTAGCTAATACGGTAAAGATTTTCTAGATGTGATTAAAGAGAGGATTTTGCCATGAAAAGATTACACTAGATTATCCAGGTGGACACTATTTTAAATTACATGTACCCTTATAAGAGAAAGGCAGAGGGAGTTCTGACACAGACACCTAGAGCAGATCATATGATGGTGAAGCAAAGATTGGAGAGATGCAATCAAGAAATGTTGGCAGCCTTAGGAACTGGAAGAGACAAGAAATATTTCTTCCTTTAGAATCTCCAAAGTACATCCCTGCCAAAACTTTCGCTTCAACCCAGTGACACTGATGTCAGACTTCTGGTCTCCAGATCAGTTAGAGGATATATTTATGTTGTATTAAGACACCCAGGATATAATGATTTGTTACAGCAGCCACAGGAAACAAATACATTTAGCTACTCACAATAACATCCTAACTCTTCTCCCTGCTTTCTCAGTTAATTGCTATAGTGTGTACTATGAGGAGCAACAATCAGAAAGAAATCAAGCCAGGTTAAGTCTCTGCTATACTGGTAGTGAAGATTTCTTGCAATTACAAAAATCCATATCACCACTTTAAGTACACCTTATTATTGCTATTGATTGTGGTGTTAAGAATCCTAAGTGATTTATTTATATTAATTGATTTTTTACATTTTAATTTTAGCAACATTTTCTGTTATCCAAAAAATTACAGAACTAAGAAAATCATAGTATATGAATAGAAAAGGAGATCTATATTTGATTGCCTATAACCATTGCAGTGGAAATAGTCCATATTTGACAAAATATTTTTAAAATACTTTCATTCATCAGACTTCTGGTTTAGTCAAGATGGCATAGTCTGATTGCTTCCAGGTTCTCCCACTTGTACACTTGCAACTAAAATCCTTGGCCATAATGCAATAAAGCAGCATAGGAATGTAGGAAGGTGGAAAAAAGAAAATGAATGGCTTATAAACCTCAGAACTTGAAGACTGACACAACAATGAGTTCCTTGAATTTTCTTATCACCTCTCATATATTTCCCATCCAGAACTACCGACAAAGACAAAAATTTCCCCCCAATATCTGTTCCCCCTAGCCAAAGGACCTGGAACAAAGTGGCCAACAACAGAAAACATTTTTGGTGATGTTCATTCTACTCCATTAAAACACCAAAGGAAAAACCTTGCATCACCTACCCCCATAGTTTTTGTGGGTCCAAGCAGATAGTCTATTTTCCACCCCATTCCACTGCACAACCCATGCTTCAGAAGTAGCACACTCTGATTCCATTCTCCACCTCTTGTCTGTGGTGTTGATGAGGTCAAACAGGGAACTAATCTACCACCACCCAATCAAAAGCAGGCAGTGCTTTGATTCTCCTGCTAGAATAGTGTTGGTAGAGGTGTGAAGGGAGCTGATCTTCCATTTCCTTCCTGGCAGAAATAGAGCTACAAGTACCTCACCAGAGTAGTGCCAACAGGGTTAAGTTGCAAGCTAAGATTCCATTTCAACTCAGCAGTAATGAGACTTAAAGAGCTGGTGCCTGGAAGGACTATCCACCTCTATTTGCACTATTGTCAGTGAGACTGAGCAAAATGGTACAAATTGGGTTGGTAAGCAATCCATTTTTCTTCCCACTACTGTGTTAGCAAGATCCACTAGGGTATAAAGCAAGGCAAATAGGCACTCCAGCCCCACTCCAACCCTTGGAGTGAGTGGAGTCTAGTGACAACCACAACCTAAAATCCATTAAGTATCAACAAGAAAGAATGAAGGGATACGAGGCAGAGTAGCTGACATTCTTTTTTCTGTCTCCCAACATGTGAGCAAAGACCAGTGGGAACTTAGCCTCCAACCCTACCTGGTATCACTGAGGTATAGTGAAGTGGTAAGAAGTAAGCTGCTTGGTGCTCTGCTTTCTCCTATCTCATCTCTTGTTACCAGTAGGACCCAACACGAGCAAAACTTGCCCTGCCCATCTTCAGTGAGAGAGAATGAGTCAGTGCCTCACATTCTTTTTCAAAAACAATTATGAATTATCATGAAACATGAAAAAATAATCTCAGAAAAATACATATTGAATAAAGAACCAAATGAAAATCATAGTATTGACTAAAAACTGATTAAATATTTCATAACAATAAGTTATAAAATATATTGCTGAATGAGCTCAAGAGTAGAATGGAGGTGATTAAGAATAGAATAATCAGTGAAGCCGAGAGCAGATCAATAGAATTTACACAGTCTGAACAACAAAGAGAACATAGACTTAAAAAATGAACCAAGTTCTAGAGAGCTGTAGGAAAATAACAAAAGGGCTAACATTTGTATCATCGGAGCTCCAGAGGGATAGGAGCGAGAGGGAATGAAAAATTATTCAAAGAAATTATGTCTGAAAACACGCTGGGTTTGATTAAGTACATAATTCTACAGATTCAAGAGACTGAGTAAACTTCAATAAGTTTAAAGCAAAAGAAATCCAAAACAAGACACATCATCATTAAACTTCTGAAAACTAAAGACAGAAAAACAAACCTTGAGAGCAGTCAGAGAGAAATAATGCATTACTTACAGGGAAACAGCACTTCAAATAACAGGAGATCTCTCATCCAAAACCATGACAGCCAAAAGGAAGTGGTACACATTTTTCAAGCACTGAAAGGATGTAACTGTAAACTGTGAATTCTATATCCATATAATATATCCTTTATGAATAAAAGGAAATGTAGACATGCTCAGATGAGGGGATGGAAAGTGAATTTATTATAAGCAAACCAGCCCTTAGAGAATAGATAAAGTATGCACTCTAAACACATAGAAAATAATAAAAAGAAAATTTATAACTTAAGGAAAAACAGAATATCAATATGGGTAAAAATAGGGGTTAGTAGACTATCCTACTTCTCTGGAGTCTCTTAAATCATATTTGGTAGTTGAAGCAAAAATTGCAACATTTTGTGACATGATGCTTAATACGTGTATGTATTAATATGTGTGTATAGACGTATAATACTTATAAGTACTTATTTGTTTGTTTGTTTGTTTTGAGTTGGATTCTCACTCTGTTGCCCAGGCTGGAGTGCAGTGGCATGCTCACGGCCACCCCAGCGTTGACCTGCTAGGCTCCGGCGATCATTCCACCTCAGCTTTCCAGGTAGCCAGAAATGCAGGCACACGCTACCACTCCCAGCTAATTTTTTTGATTTGTTGTAGAGACGAGGTCTTGCCAAGTTTCCTGGGCTGGTCTCAAACCTGCGGGCTCAGGCAATTCACTCACCTTAGCCTCCCAAAGTGCTGGGACTACAAGCTGAGTCACCGAGCCCGGCCTATATACTTATAAGTATATATATATATTAATAAATAAATATATATATGTGTGTATGTGTGCATATGTATGGAAAGAGAGAGACAAAGTTTTAAGACAAGCATATTTTAAAATGCAGGGTATGTAAGATAATATACATAGAATTAAGGTTTATTGACTATATTTTCTTATTTTCTGTATTCTTGATGCACTGACACTTAAAGCCTTGCAGACTGGGAGGAACTGCTCCTCCCAGGATTAGCTAATTCCTAGAGATGGGAGAGGACTCATTTGTGAGAGCACCTTACATATGCAAAATAACCAATCCAGAACGCACATTCTCCCACACACCTCTTCTTTCAGATCCTTACACTCCAAGTCAATATAGCTCTACTCTTATCATTCAGGTACCAGTCAACATGAGATAGCAACTGCTCACCGAGACCAATAAAATTATTCAAACTAGCCAATGCTATGCCTGTTTAGTCTGCTTACCGTTCCTCTATTTCTTCCCATAAAAACCCCGGTAAATGCTCTTGCCCATGATTTCTCCCCTCAAAGCTCCCTGACCTACACTGGTGCTTCTGCATGCCATACTGTGATTCCTGTTTGAGTATAAAATATTTTTCATGACAGTAATTTCCATGTCTATATGTCTTACCATATCTGATTAAACAAATTCCAAATACATTTAAAATATAAGGTTTGTATGCATCACTCAAAGTATTAGAACATTGATACCAGTGGCCAGTGATAAGTTACTATTTAAAACCACTAAAAAAAATATGAAATGATGTAACCAAAAACATCATAAATAAGTTGAAATTTTAGATGATATTCAAGGAATTCTTTTTAGCATGGTTCACTACAGATAACTTCAGACCTTAAAAATATAAGACAGTACCATAAACAGCTGTATCCACATAATTTCAGCAACTTAGATAAAATTTATCTATATCTAGTAAATCATGAACTACCAAAATTTACCAAAGATGAAATAAATTTGAATAGTCCTATAACTATTAAAGAAATTGAATTCATAGTTAATCTTCCCAAAAGAAATCTTCAGTCCCAAATGAAATCACTGATTAATTCTCCCCAACATTTAAAGAAAAATCAACACCAATCTGTTTCAAATTCCTTCAGAAATGACAAGACAAAGGGAACATTTTCCAATTCATTCTATGAGGCTAGCATTACCCTGATACAAAAACCAGAAACTTATAACAAGCAAACAAAACTACATGCTAATGTTATTCATGAAATGAAACCCCAAATACTGCAAATTGAATCAATCAGTATATCTCAAAAAGTATACACCATAATTAAATGGGCTTTATTCCAGAAATAAAGGCTGGGTCAATATTTCAAATTTCATTAATGCAATCTTACCTGTTTAAAGACTAAGGTGGAAAAAGATCACATGATTATATCAATCAATACAGGAAAAGAGTTAGAAAAAAAAGCATTCCTTGTATTAAAAAAATAAAAACAAGCAAACCAAAAAACTCTTTGCAACCCAGAAGAGAACTTCTTCAACCAAATAAAAAGCTTACATGATAAACCTACAGCCAACATCATATTCAATGATGAACATTGTATACTTTCTTCCTAAAATAGGTAGCAACATAAAAATACTCATTCTCACCCCTCTAATTTAACATATTATTGGAAGTTCTAGCCAGTACAATGAGTCAAGCAAAGAAACAAAAGCAAAAGTGTTTAATATTATTAATCTTTCAAGAAATGCAAAATAAAACCACAGTGAGACCCCAGTACAAGCCTATCCAAATGCTAAAATAAGGAAAGAAAGGAATAAACTGTCCCTATTTTCAGATCATGTTTGTCTACCAGAAAATCCCAAGGCATCTACAGGGAAAAAAATGAAGTAAGACGTTAGTTCAGCATGGTCACAGTATAGAACAACAACAGCAAAATTGTATTTATAGATACTAGCAACAAAAATGTAAAAACTGAAATTTAAAACTAAATACAATTTATAACCTTCCCCAAAATGAGAAACTCAGCCATAAATCTAACAAAATATTCTCAAGACTTGTATACAGGAAAAGACAAAATCAAGCTTTTATTAAATGGAGGAATATATTGGACTGGAAAACTCAATATAGTAAAGATTCTAGTTCTATCTAAATTGATCTATAGATTTTTTGCAATTCCTATCAAGATGCTCACAGTTTAGGCAAAAATTAACTCAATATAATGTTAAACAGATATTTCTTAGACTTCTTCAATAGCAAGCTCCATAATAGAAAAATTAATAAATTAGACATAATATTTTGCCCATAAGAAGATAGTTAAATGGGAAGTCGTAAACTGGAAGAAAATATCTCAAATCATGTATCTGACAAAGGATTAATTTCTAGGATATGTAAAGAATGCCAAAAATTCAAGAATATAAATATAATTTAATTAGAAAATGGCAAAATTAAATGAAGAGACATTTCACCAAATAGACTATACTGATAATTAATAAGCACATGAAAAAGTGTTTAATATTATTAATCTTTCAAGAAATGCAAAATAAAACCACAGTGAGACCCCACTACAAGCCTATCCAAATGCTAAAACAAGAGATAGTGACAATGCCAAATATTAGCAAGCATGTGGAAAAACTGAATCACTCACACATTGCTTGTCAGAATATAAAGGGTACAACTACTCTGGAAAACTCTTTGATAGTTTCTTATAAAACTAAGCATGCACTACTATACCACCCTATCATTGAACCAATGGGAATTTTTTCCACAAAAATGAAATTTATATATTTACAAAAGCATGCACACAGATATTCTTAGAAGATTTATTCATAATAGCTAAAATCTGAAAGCAATCCAGATGCTTTTCCATAGGAGGATGGCTAAGCAAACCATGGAGTACTACTCATCAATAGAAAGAAATGAAGCATTGATGAGCACAGCAGCTTGAGGGAATGTCCAGGGAATTATACTGAGTGAAAAAGCCAACTGTAAAAGGTTGCATACAGTATGATTCCATTTATATAACATTTTTAATATGGCAAAATTATAGAAATGAAGAACAGATTAGTGGGTATAACAATTCAGGGATGAAGTGGAGCAGCAAGGTAATAGTAGCTATAAAAGATTAATCTGGGGCAGGTTGCGGTGGCTCATGTCTATAATCCTAGCACTTTGGGAGGCAGAGGTGAGGGAACTGCCTGAACCCAGGGTTTTGAGATCAGCCTGGGCAACTTGGTGAGACCTCATCTCTACAATAAATCAAAAAATTAGCTGGGCATTGTAGCGTGCACCTGTAGTTCCAGCTACTTGGAAGGCTGAGGAGGAAGGATTGCCTGAACCCAGCAGTGGCCGTGAGTGTGCTACTGCACTCCAGCCTGGGCAACTGAGTGAGACTCCGACTCAAAAAAAAAAAAAATTAACCCAAAAGATTTTTGTGGTAATGGAACTTTTATAGTATCTTGACTATATTAATATTAACATTTTTTGTATTACAATTACAATTACAATTTTACAAGATGTTGCCATTGGAAATAACTGGATAAAGGGTGGAATCTCTCATTTCTTACAACTGCATATGAATCATAATTATTTCAAATATTTGTATCTTGGATAAAGATTATATCATAATATGAGAAAACAGTAGAAAGGATAAAGACCTACACCATGTTTGACATTTGTAGTACTTTGTCATAAATTTATTTAATATAGTTACTTCCTTAGCATCCATTTTTAAACCTGATAAAAGTTATTTTGAACTCAGTCATGGCCTAGTTAATACTTCCTCTCCCCTTGTATTTGTTTGCTAAATAACCTACTTCTCTCTCTCTATGTCTCTCTGTTTCTGTCTCTTTCTCTCTTGTACTTACACACACTCCCCACCAGAGGTGCTTCCAGACTTCCCATTGGTCCCCTGTTGTCACCCCTAACCTCTCTAGGACCTGTGAATAATGCATTTCTTCTGTTTCATCCATTTTAATTTTACCTCCTCATTGTGTCTCACCTGACACACACACATGAATCTAACTCCCCTCCCCCCACGGTTCTCCTAGAGAGTGGCTGTCTTGGCTAGTGGTTGCTCTCAACAGAGAAATCTCAAAACAAAATCAGAAAGAAATATAACAATAAAAATCATAACATATCTAATTTTTAAAAGATAGAATATGCACAACTTGTGTTTCTATGATTGCTAGTATCCAGAGTTCTAGCAACAGCATTTAGAAAAACACATTTGTGCTTTCTTTTTTCCTTATAGGAGATAATTACTGCTACTTGTGTCATGTTGATTTTAGTTGGCATGCATCATTTAGTTTGACAATAAATAAGAAAATTGTTATTTGAAAGAATAATATGTTTTGAAATCAAATGCTACTATTTATGCCTTGGAAAAGATCTTCAAGAACTCAGTACTTCATGACATTTAATGATGTCTGCTACTGCCTGACATAAAGCATGCTTAGGTCTCCAGATAATTGTCATAAAAGTTTATTAAATTGCATTGGCAGCTAAACATGGGTTCATATTTTTAAAAATAAAACTTTCCTCCTTATTATGTCAAATGACCAATTTGTCTCCCAATTTAGCTCAGGTTACAATCATATAAATTTGTAATTATGATTTATAGCATAAAAGCAGGTGGGGTTCCTAGTTAGTCCGGGAAGTTGCTGATTTTATTGTAAAAGCACAATGCCGAAGCTCTCATTATGCAAAGACGCATGGATGCCTGCCCTTAAAAACAAAACAAAACAAAACAAAACAAAAAAAAACCTCTATAGCGTGGAATTTAGACCCATTTATGCCACCAGAATATTTCTATGAAGAGAATTGAACTTATTAAAATAGTTTGTAAGTGTCTGGTTTTATGAAATGGAACACAAGGCACAATGTCATTTCTCTTTTCTGACATTTTATGCAATTTGCTTAGATTCAGCATGCCCATGTTATAATAGCTCTCAATTGTAAACGGCATACTGCTCTTTATCCCTTAACTCCGCCAGCTGTCATCTCATTTCTCTGATCATTCTTGATAGCACAAGTTGAAAGGCTATCTGTACTTGCTGCCCTCACTTCTTATAGTATCACAACCACATTTTTACTTAATTCTCACCTCCTTAAAAGTCCAACCTCCTGCAGGGATCGGTGGCTCAGCCTGTAATCCCAGTGCTTTGGGAAGCTGAGGTGAGTAGATTACCTGAGTCTGCGGGTTCAAGACCCACCTGGGCAACTTGGTGAGACCTCATCTCTACAATAAATCAAAAAAGTAGCAGGGCGTGGTAGCGCGTGCTTGTAATTCCAGCTACTCGGAAGGCTGAGGCAGCAGGATCACTGGAGCCCAGCAGGTCGAGGCTGCGGTGACCGGGAGCGGCCATTTGCACTCCAGTCTGGGTGACAGAGTGAGACTCCAACTCAAAAAAAAAAAAAAAGTCCACCTTCCAAACACAGTCACATTCTGAGGCACTGGGGGATAAGGCTTTAATATAGACATTTTTGTGAGGAGAGACAATTCATCCCATTACATCTCAGAAAACCAGTGAAAGAACTGGACTCCTCTTCACACCACTATATTAAAAGGTCTGTTCCAATTTTTTTGCATACTTTAAGACTATTTTTCAAAAAAAGTTACTGAAAATGTAAAGTGCTCAAATGGAAAATACATAGATTTAATGTGTGAAAACGGTTAATAAAAAATCATGTTTATGATGACTTGATGTTTTAAAAATAAAAACTTGTCCCTCTCCCCCACCTTAGACGGTAAATATCTCTCCCTTCTCTTTCTTCTCTCTGATTTACTTTTAAATAAACTACATTTTAAAATCTAAAAATAAAAAAATAAAAACTTGTATTCTTAGTTAAAATAAACCACTATAACAAAAATAATAGCATCACTTATAGTGCCAGTATATTTCTTAATATCTCGTTGATTATCTGACATGGGCCATTTTGAATGTTATACTAAATA
The DNA here is from genome assembly GCF_000164805.1 of Carlito syrichta. Classification (NCBI taxonomy): domain Eukaryota; kingdom Metazoa; phylum Chordata; class Mammalia; order Primates; family Tarsiidae; genus Carlito; species Carlito syrichta. Next base: position 226,575 of record NW_007232506.1, read on the forward strand.
TTGGAAATTGTGCACTGTGGAGCAGAATGTAATACCACTAAACTGATTAATAATGAATTTTCCAGGATGAAATACGTTTCATTACTAAAATGAGGGTTATGTTCACTTCATTTTTTGAGAATTTTTCTTATTGAAAGGCAGAAACTTCATATCCATTAAAACATTGTACAATTTCTATATTTCAAATACAAGATCAGTGGGTATAAATTTGTAACACCTTTAATCAAAATAGCAGTTTCAAATAAACACTAAATAAAATTTGAATAATAATTGCAGTTGAGCTATTAGCAGGTTTTAAAAGCAAAACAATGGCAATAATAATGCAATGAATGCCATTCTTTATAACAGCCCTCAATATAAAACAATCTATTATCAAGGTTTCTAAATTTCTGCGAATAACGTATGTCTTTCATAAGATATATAAATGTGTAAAATAAATTATATAAAGTAAAATATTCATATTCCCCCAGATAGATCATCAGCTTTGGTTTTGAACCTCAAGAATGGTGACTATAATAGAAAAGATTAAATCTATCTATAGTTAGTTTAGTTATGTAGTTACTATATGGAAATGGATAAAATAGAAAGAAATAAGTTCAGACATTTGAACTTAGAATATATTTTATTAAATTGTTTAATACATAAAATGATCATCATACTAGCTATATTTCCCATTCAAACAACTGATGTGATTGCTCCCAGCTTCCTGCTAGACACATACGAAGATGTGTTTAGCCTCTAGCAACACTGAAAACTAAGACTGGCTGAAATCCTATTCCAAAAACCTAGAAACACTTTATATAATGAGGCTAGTGCTCAAATAAGAAAAATAAAGGTTATACTCTTGGATAGGTCTTGGATGGACAAAAATGTCAAATATACATAATTTAATGTATGAATGTAGGATGATCTCATTTGAAATACCATTTGTTTCTTTACCTTAATCTGCTCCCTGGAGCTAACTGTTCATTGCAAGTTTTAAAAAATATTTTAAAAAATGAGCTGGAAAGAAAACAGTTAGTCCTACTAGAAAATAAAGTATCTATAACTGAATCAATGCAGTAGTTACACATGAAGAGAAAAAAAGACCAAAGCAAACAGCTAGGAAGTCCAGAAAAATTTCCAAATACATATGTAAAAGTCATGAAGGCAGCATTTAAAATCAGTAATCTACTAAATAAGTGGTTTGTGAATAAGTAGTTTGCTAGAGTCCAGCTCCAACAAGAGAGTCAGGGCCTGACTGGGGAGAATCGGGAAGCGGCGAAAAAGAAAAGATGAAGACAACAGGAATCCTCTTCCTGGGGAGAGCTCAAGACTGCCAATTTTTATCAATTCTTACAAGCTTATATAGTTTTTTACTGACCCCTCTATCCACAAAATGTATCCCATGTTACACATTAAATGTTTACATCATGTTTTTTTCTTTTGTTTATGGTGAAGTTGACCTTAACAAGTTTCATTTTGTTTCTTCCAGCTACCAGGTGGTGTAACAAAATACCAGCTGCCAATTTATCAGCCACGTCCTGTGACCACTAGGTCACCTGAATCTCTTCCCTTCGCTATTCTATTTCTTTTCCTTTGCTAATCTATTGTCTTAATTCTACCCTTATATATACTTTTAACAGCAATATATTGACTTGTTTTTTCTTTTATATAACCACCCTTATCTTACTTACTATGAATTCTTAATACTATTAATTTAAAAATTTAACTTTCTTAATTCTAATGCCTTATCTATATTACTTACTATTTTCTTATCACCTATTTTATATTTTATATTTCTAAACAAAACATGTCTAAATCTACACTTACATATGAAACTAATCTTACTTCTAATCCTAAATATATTTAATTTTAAACCTACATTAAGTGTATATAATTTTAAGTTTACCTTAAAACTTAATTATTTCCTATTCCTTATATTTAACTAATACCTACATCTATAATAAACATTTATCTTTTTAATTATAACTGCTATCTATTTAATTCTAATCCTTACTTTAATCTTAACCTTCTTTCTAATTAAACTATAATATTTCTTAAATCAAAAGGCATGTCTGTGACTTGTTTTTCCCAAAAACACCTGTTTGTGGAGGTACTCTGTCTCAGTTTCTCACTCCCTCATCAATCACAACTGTCAATGTTGTTACTCATAAAGGGTGTGAAGAAGTACTTGTTTTTCCTTTTTAGCTAAAGGTTGCAAAATTTACATTCCCTTGTCCCTTCAGGGGGGAAGTTTTTTGCTGTTGAGCCCTTTTTACATTTTTATACATAGGTTTATTGCTAATTCCACATCCTTGCACATTCTAAGGGGCACCCTTTTTGCTGCAATCTCACCTCCATTATGCCTATGTATAATTTTTGCTGTCAAATGCCATCATCCATTTGCGCATCTATTATCTCAATTAAAGAGGGAATATTCTCAAGCCTATGCATGCAATCCTTCAAAGTTAGGGAAGGTCCGTCAACAGGATCCATGGAGCTTTGCCTCCGTCATGGCCGCATTTTACAGGGGCCTTGCTACCAGCCGGCGTTTTTCCTGTTTTCAGGTCCCTTTTATCTTACTTTTACTAGTGATTGCAGCTCCCGGCAGTAGTTCTATATAGAAAATTAATAACATTAGTTACATTCATTATTTCAAACATTAGGACAATGCAACTAGATAAAATATTTAATTGTAAAAATGAAACCAAAAAAATTAGAAAAAACCATAAGTAGATTCTTCATTAGAAGGAAGGGCTTCTTTCCTGTCCATAATCAGAGTTTGCAATGGTCAATGGGAAAACAACAGAAAATAAAACTAATTCGTGAGATGAAACATAAACTTGATAAATTGTCAAAGTTCTCTTCAACGTTAAATTTCAGTAATTTCTTGGAAATTAACACCACTTTGGATATAGTAAATTCAGTAATGAACTACAGTTCTATTCATAGGCTTGATAAAAAGTTACAACCACAAATAGGATACTAGATTTTTAATTAAATGGGCTTGCTTGACATGGCATCATCTTTCTTTTTTTTTTTTTTCCATTAATCAGTAGTTTTTATTATGGTTTTGTGGGGTACAGTTAAGGGTAGGTGTACAATGACGTTTCATTCAGGCACCCTGTAGATAAGAAGCGTTTTCCCATCCCCCGACAGATATTTGCTACTGTTAATCCCATCCCCCTCCCCCCCATAGTTTCCCAGTACCATCCGTCATTTTCTCATAGTATTGCATTGGATGTTCAAGGTCCATTATATGAGTGAGAACATGGGATATTCGGATTTTTGTTTTTGTGAGAGGTCACTCAGTATTATAGACTCTAGTTCCATCCAGGTTGCAGCGAAATTCATGATTTTGTTCTTTTTTATGGCTGCGTAGTATTCCATCATGTATATGTACCACATTTTTTTAATCCAGTCCTCTTTTGATGGGCAGCATGGTTGTTTCCAGGTTCTTGCTATTGTGAACAATGCTGCGATAAACATACGTGTGCAGGTATCTTTTTTATAGAGTGATTTGTGTTCTTCAGGGTATATTCCCAGTAGGGGCATTGCAGGGTCATATGGAAGGTCAATTTTTAGAGCTTTTAGGAGTCGCCACACTGCTTTCCACAGAGGTTGCACTAGTTTACACTCCCACCAACAGTGTAGAAGTGTTCCCTTTTCACCACACCCTCTCCAGCAGCTGTTATTTTTTGAGTTGTTGATAATTGCCATTCTGACTGGAGTTAGGTGGTATCTCAGTGTGGTTTTGATTTGCATCTCCCTGATGATTAGTGAGGTTGAGCATTTCTTCATGTGTTTGTTGGCTGCTCGAATGTCTTCTTTTGTGAAGTGTCTGTTCATGTTGGCATCATCTTTCTATACTTTTAGATTAAACATTATAAGAAAGCATGGTGTAAGTAATAAAATACTCTTTTTTTCAGTCTTGATTCATTATGCTACCTACATTATCTAAAAGTTTAGGTTTCTTTTTAGTGATAGTATATTCTTTAAAAGGAAAAATTGTAATTTCTAAATTTGATTTCCTTGGGGATGCATGCAGGGTTTATTAGACTCAGTTTTTGCTGTTTTCATCAAACTCATCTTAAAATGAATTAATCTGTAATTTCACTCTAATTAAAAATTAGAGTGAAATTTTCATAAACTAAAGACTTAATACGATTTGCACCTATGACCTGTGAGATATACACTCATCTAGCTAACTCGTTCATTACTTTGAAGGGCGATTATAGACTCAAAGTTAAAATAGAAAAAAAAAATTTGTCATTGTGGCAAAAATTACTGAAACCTAAAACAAAAATGCCAACAAAAAAAAGAAAATGGTAAGTCAAGAGTTCAAACGTAACTTACAAGTTCTTAAAAAGATTTCTGAGTACACAAAATGCAATAAAATTTATAATGTATAAGGTTGGAGTTTTTAAGAAGTGTGTTTATTTCAATTAACTCTATTTTACACAGCAATGATTCATTACAAATATACAGCTCATGAAGACAAAGTTGAAAATGATAGACTTTGTTTAGATATCTTAGTAAACAACACAATCTTTAATGGAACATCAGGCAAGATAATTTTTTTAACTTTTAAATTTTTTAATTTTATAATTGTGGGATACAATTCAGGGTTAGGTATACAAATATTCATTGTGCAAGTACCCTTGTTGATGAGGTGTGCCCCCCTTTCCCCAGGCAGATTTCCACTGCTGTCAATCCCACCTCCTCGCATCTGACACCCCTCCACAGTTTCCCGCTATTGTCAATCTTTTTCTTATAGTGTTACAATACCTGTTCAAGGTTCACTTATGAGTGAGAACATGTGAAACTCAGTTCTTTGTTTCTGTGAAAGAGCACTCAGTATTACAAACTCTAGTTCCATCCAAGTTGCTGCGAAGTTCATGATTTTGTTCTTCTTTATGGCTGCATAATATTCCATTGTGTATATGTACCACATTTTTTAATCCAGTCCTCTTTTGATGGGTAGCATGGTTGGTTCCATGTTCTTGCTATTGTGAACAATGCTGCAATAAACATATGTCTGCAGGTATCTTTTTTATAGAGTGATTTTAGTTCTTTCAGGTATGTTTCCAGTAGGTGGATTGCGGGATCATATGGAAGATTCTTTTTAGAACTTTTAGGAATCGCTACACTGTTTTCCACAGAGGTTGTACTAGCTTACACTCTCACCAACAGTGTAGAAGTGTTCCCTTTTCACCACATCCTCTCCAGTATCTGTTATTTTTTGAGTTATTGATGATAGCCTTTCTGACTGTAGTTAGGTGGTATCTCAGTATAGTTTTAATTTGCATCTCCTTGAGGCTGAACATTTTTTCATGTATCTATTGGCTGCTCATATGTCTTCTTTTGAGAACTGTCTATTCATATCTTTTGCCCACTTTGTAATGGGGTTGTTTGTTTGTTTGTTTTTCTTTTCAGCACATTTGAGTTCCTTGTAGATACTAGATGTTAGGCCTTTGTCAGACATGGAGTTGGCAAATATTTTTTCCCAGTGTGTGAGCTGTCTCCCTGCTCTCTTGATGGTTTCTCTGGCTTTGCAGAAGCTTTTCAGTTTGATGAGCTACCACTTGTCTATCTTATCTCTTATGGCATGGGCACTTCGAGTTTTGGTCAGGAATTGGTTGCCAGTTCCAATTTCCATAAGAGTGTCTCCTGGATTTTCTAAGGTTCTTATCGTTTGAGGTTTTATATTTAGGTCTCTGATCCATTTAGAGTTAATTTTTATGTAGGTGGATAGGAAGGGGTCCTATTTCAATCTTCCACATGTGGTCAGCCAGTTTTCCCAGTACCATTTACTGAACAGGTTCTCGTTTCCCCAGTGGTTGGTGGTGGAGGCTTTGTCGAAGATGAGTTGGTTGAGAAATTGAGGTTTTGCTTCTGGAATCTCAATTCTATTCCATTGGTCTATATGCCTGTTCTTGTATCAGTATCAGGCTGTTTTGATTATTGTAACTTTATAATAAAGTTTAAAGTCTGGGAGTGTCATACTTCCTGCTTTGTTTTTGTTTGTTTGCTTGTTTGCTGAGGATTGTTTTGGCTATTCTTGGTCATTTATATTTCCATATGAATTTCTGTATTTTTGTTTCTAGGTTGAGAAGAATGTTGCTGGTAATTTGATGGGTATTGCATTAAATCTGTAGATTGCCTTAGGTAGAATGGACATCTTAACAATGTTGATTTTCCCAATCCATGAGCATGAAATATTTTTCTCCCTGTTTGTGTCATCTTTGATTTCATTGAACAGTGTTTTGTAGTTGTCATTGTAAAGGTCTTTCACATTTCTGGTTAGGAAGATGCCAAGGTATTTCATTTTTTGTGTGTGTGTGTGGATATTATGAATGGAATTGTGCTTTTTATTTGGGTTTCTGTTTGTTTATTATTGGTGTATAGAAATGTGATTTTCTTTGGAAAATTTATTTTATACCCTGAGACTATGCCAAAGTCCTTTATCAGTGCAAGGAGGTTTTCAACAAATTATCTTTGGTTTTCAATGTGTAGAATCATGTCGTCTGCAAAAAGAGATAACTTGGCTTCCTCTTTTCCTATTTGGATATCCCTAATCACCTTCTCTTCTCTGATTGCTCTAGCTAGGACTTTCAACACTATGTTGAACAGGAAGGGTGAGAGTGGGCATCCTTGTCTTGTTCCAATTTTCAGGGGAAATGGTTCCAATTTCTGTCTGTTTTGCTGTATGCTGGTTGTGGGTTTCTTGCAGATGGCTCTTACTATTTTGAGGTATGTTCCATCTATGCCTACATGTTCGAGGGTTTTTATCAAAAAGGGGTGCTGGATTTTATCAAAAGCTTTTTCTGTATCTAATGATATAATCATGTGGTTTTGTTTTTACGTCTGTTGATATATTTAATTACACTTATGGTCTTAAAAATGTTGAACCAGTCTTGCATCCTAGGCATAAAGCCTAGGCATGGTGGATGTTTTTTGAGATGTGTTGTTGAATCTGGTTTGTTAGGATCTTGTTGAGAATTTTAGCATCTATGTTCATCAAGGATATTGGCATGTAGTCCTCTTTCTTTTTTTTTTTTTTTTTTGAGTTGGAGTCTCACTCTGTCGCCCAGACTGGAGTGCAGTGGCACGCTCCTGGCCACTGCAGCCTCGACCTGCTGGGCTCTGGCGATCCTTCCGCCTCAGCCTTCCAAGTAGCTGGAACTACAGGTGTGTGCTACCACACCCCACTGATTTTTGATTTACTGTACAGCTGAGGTCTCGCCAAGTTGCCCGGGTGGGTCTCGAACCTGCGGGCTCAGGCAATCCACTCATCTCAGCCTCCCAAAGCACAGGATTACAGGCTGAGCCACCGAGCCTGGCTAGTTCTCTTTCTTTATTGGGTCTTTACCTGGCTTGGATACCAATGTGATATTAGCTTCATAAAATGATTTGGGGAGAGTTCCATCTTTCTCAATCACTTGGAATGCTTTCAATAGGGTATCAGTTCCTCCTTGTATGTTTTGTAGAATTCTGCTGGAAAGCCATCTGGTCCAGGGTTTTTGTTTTTTGTAGCTAGTTTTCTTATGACATAGTCAATTTTCTCAACTGTTATTGGTCTATTTAGGTTCTCAATTTCTTTTTATTTCAACCTGGGGAGGTTCTGTGATGTCAGAAAGTTCTCCATTTCATGTAGGTATCAAGTTTGTTTCCATATAGGTGTACATAGGAATCTCTGATAATCTTTTGTATTTCTTCGGGGTCAGTTGTGATTTGATCTTTAGCATTTCTGATTGTGTTTGGACTTTTTCTCCTTTTTTCTTGGTCATTCTGGCTAGGAGTCCATCAATCTTGTTAATTCTTTCAAAGAGTCAGCTTTTTGTTTTGCTGATGTTTTCTATGACATTTTTGTCTTCTACGTCCTGTATATGGGCTCTTATTTTTGTGATTTGCATTCCTCTGCTAAAGTCGGGGTTTTGGTGGTCTTCTCTTTCTAGTTCCCTTAGGTGATTTGTTAGGCTCTCTCTTGTGATCTTTCCATTTTCTTGATGTGTGCTTGTAGAGATATAAATCCCCTCTTAGAACTCTTTTTATGGCATCCCAGAGGTTTTGGTAAGATGTTTCTTCATTTGCATTTGCTTCCAGGAATCTTTTGTTTTCTGCTTTGATTTCAGTGTTGACCCAGTAGTTGTTCAGCATCATGCTGTTTAGTGTCCATGTCTTTGTGGGCTTTGGGGAAATGTTGTTGGTGTTGATGTTTATTTTTATTCCACTGTGGTCTAAGAGTGTGCGTGGCAAGATTTCAACCTTATGGAATTTGCTTATGCTTGATTAACAGCCAAGGATGTGATCGATCTTTGAGTATGTTCCATATGGTGATGAGTAGAATGTATGTTCTGTGATTGTTGGGTGGGATAATCTGTAGATATCTGTTCATTCCATTTGGTTGAGTGTCAAGTTTAGGCTCTGGATTTCCTTGTTGATTTTTTGCCTCAATGATCTATCTAGGGCTATCAGTGGGGTATTTAAGTCCCCCTGCTATAATAGTGTTAGAGTAAATATCTTTTTTTAGTTTACATAGTAGTTGTTTTATAATTTCTGGTACTCCTGTGTTGGGCGCATATATGTTTAGGATGGATATTTCTTGTTGATGGATTGAACCTTTTATCATTATTTAGTGTCCTTTTACATTTTTTTAAATTTTTGATAGCTTGAAATTTGTTTTCTGATATTAAGATTGCAACTCCTGCATTCTTTTGTGATACATTTGCCTGGAAACTCGTTTTCCATCCTTTAACTTTGAGTCTGTGTTTGCCCCTTGTAGTGAGATGAGTCTACTGGATGAAGCAAATAATTGGGTCATGTTTTCTTATCCAGTTTGCCACTCTGTGTCTTTTAGGTGTTCCATTTAGTCCATTCACATTCAGGCTGATTATTGAAATGTGATTGTTTATCTGTGTCATGAGGTTCTTATAAAGTTTTTCTTTGCTTGTTTTCTTTTGGCTTTGTTCTATGTGTGTGTTTTCAAGTTTCTTGTTGCACTGTATTCTCTGTTGATTCTGTGCTCTACTGTTCTCCTGAGAACTGTGTGGTCATTCCTTTTTTTTCTTTCTTCCATGCTTAATACCTTTTTATGTGTCTCCTGTAGAGCTGGTTTGGAAGCTACATAATCTCTTAGGGATTCGATCTGGAAAGGATTTTAATTCTCCATCACTGATGAAGCTGACCTTGGCTGGATAGGAAATTCTTGGTTGAAATTGTTTATCTTTGAGAACTTTGAATATAGGTCTCTAGTTCCTTCTTGCCGGTATTGCTTTTTGCTAATAGATCTGCTGCTATTCTTAATGGTTTTCCCTGGAAGGTAGTCTGACCTTTCTCTCTTGCTGTCTTTAGGAATTTTTCTTTTGTGCCTACTTTGTGTAGGTAAATTACTATGTGTCTAGGGGATGTGTTATGGGAGTTCTCTGTATCTCTTGTGGTATCTCTTGTGCTTTGCTGGTCACATCTCTGGTAAGATGGGGAATGTTTTCTTGGATTACCTACTGGAATACCTGCTCCAAGTTGTTCTCTATATCCCTTTCTTCTTCTGGGATACCAATCAGACATAGGTTTGGCTTCTTGATATAATTGCACATCTCTTGTAGGCTTTGTTCTTTCTTTCTGAGTCTTCTTTCTATGTTTTTTGCAGATCAAATTAATTCTATATTCTGGTCTTCAAGTTCTGAGATTCTTTCTTCAGCTAGATTAATTCTGCTATCCATGCTTGTCATCTTGTTATTGACTTTCTGGATGAAATTTTTTGTTGCCAAAATCTCTGTTACAAGTTCTTTCAATGTTACACCTTGTCTTTCTTGAGTCCTATTTACTCTTTCCATTCATAAACAGTTTTTAGAGGCAGCAATATTGGGGGCTCCAAACAGAGACTTGGACCTGTAATAGTATGGAAAAAGAAACACACACAAGAAAATAAAAGATCAAAATTACTCTACTTTTCCTGGTAAAATATGGTAAGACTTGAAAAGATTCATAGTTTGTATGGTTCCTTTATCACTCTGTAAACTCCAGTAATCACTTTCAATATTTCCTCAGTTCTTCTTGCTTCTTTAGGAAAAATTGTCTACCTTGGGATAAAATGTGTCTTTTAATAAGTTTGATGACATTTGAGGGGAAAATAATAAAGTGCACTTATAGTTTAGCATAATGTGTTTTTTCAGAAATGATTTTGAAAAATTGATAATCAGTAAGAAAACTAGATGATTACTTTCTTGTGTTAAAATTATATTTTGTAAATATTTACCACATTAAAAAATGTTTCTGTGTGTTTTACAGGAATTGCATTGCCTCCCAAAGGAACCATAGATATCCCATTGCTATTTATGCCCAGAGTTATGAAATTACACAAAACAATGGTCATTGTTCAGATGGTGAAAGCAAACAAAATAAAATGGCCTATTGATAATTTTGATGAATTGGATACAGAGACAAAAAGGTAACATTTAAATAAAAGCACTGAAAGAAAACGATTTCATTTTTGACTGGCACTGATGTGATAGGTTTCTTTTACATGTTATACATATACAATGTAAAGTTCATGATTTTATATTCTCTAAACTGTTAAAATTCATATGTTTAGAAGAGGAAAATATATTTGTTATATGGGGATATGTAATATTTAAGTGCATCTATTATATGTAATTGCTAATTTTAAATTCAGCATGATGAACAAGTTTATTCTTTTCTTTTTTTCTTGAGTTGGAGTCTCACTCCTCCACCAGGGCTGTAGTGCAGTGGCAGTGGCATGCTCATGGCCACCCCAGCATTGACCTACTGGGCTCAGGTGATCCTTCCACCTCAGCCTTCCAAGTAGCCAGAACTACAGACGCATGCTACCCTGTCCAGCTATATTATGATTTATTGTAGAGACAAGTTCTTGCCAAGTTGTCCAGGCAGTTCTCCAACCCACTGGCTCAGGCAGTCCACTCTCCTTGGTCTCCCAGAATGCTGGGATTACAGGCTGAGCCACTGAACACAGCCAGCAAGTTTTATCTTAAGTATCATTATCAATGAATCAGAATGAGAGACATGCAAAGACACTTCTTATTGACAGAAAGCAGTGACAGTAAGACAAAGATAGTCAGTATCCAGAGAATAACTTAAAACTGCGTGTTTGGGAAAAGTATAAGACTTGTGATTCTGGCATTTGCCAAGTGATGACATGGTGCCAGCTAGATAAAACAACCCAAGGAAACACTGTTCTGAATTGGGGATATCATGTCATTGCCAGAATGCAGGCTACTTTTGTCTTGTTTAGCTGATATTAAAGCAAATTTCAATAATGATGCAAAATGTAAATGTCTTCTCTACTTTTACAAGTTAATTAAATAATAATCCAGGAATCTTAATTAAAAATATATTTTCACTTTGACTTATGTGTGCATATTTTTTCTCTATTTTTTTTTTCAGTTATTTACTGTGAACCCGTTAGTATTCATTATACCAGGCATTTCAACACTCTTACAGTCAAGACTGGCTGCATAATTTGTGGTTTTCAGTGAAAAAATGTGAACGAGGGAGGGTCCTTATTAAAAAAAAACTATTAAGAATTTCAAAACAGTTACAGTAGTGCATTAAACAAGCATGGAGCTCTTCTAAGTGTGTGGTCTTATGCATTTGCACAAGTTACATTCACAACTGGTTCTGCCTGCAGTGTCTCTCATTTCATTTTAACAAGAAAATCCCAATTCCAAAATGATAGTAAATATTTTCTATTTTTGCTGCTTTCCTAATGGTGTATGATAGACCTAAAATATTGGGACAAATGCCTTCTTTCTTATAACTGGAGTCCCCCAAAATAAATCCCTGATCACATTCTGAAGTCCTATATTTTATGGCATGTTTTTGTTTTGTGCTTTGCCCATTCAATTCAGAATATAATCTATGAAGACTGTATTACTGCTCATTAATCACAATTTAGTCACATCCATAAATACTAATATGAACCCTTAAAGTAGGAAAAAAAAGCCTCCAGTGTTAACTTATATTTCATGATGATTTTATTACAACTGTCTTTGTGATGATTTTCCAGGATGCACTTGAAATATTTAGAAAATCAACATTTGCAGAAAATATTTTCTATTTCATCAGCTTCTCCCTACCAAAGTTTAAATTCACAAGCTGTACTAAAATACAATGAAGTTATCAAAGAATATGCTTTTTTTTGCTGAAATGGAAAGTGTTTCCCTTATTTGTTAAATCTTAATATTTTAATTTTTACTTAGAATTATGGGAATCAACAGTGGAGAAATCCAAGCAATACACTGGATATACCCTTTTCTTGGACTCCCACAGGCACCACCTCCTAAATCTCAACAAGGTAGGTATATATTAGAACCAGAGAACATCAGAATTCCAAGGAGCCCCAAACATCCTCTGATCCCTTTTCTTCTTTGTTCAAGGTCCAGAGAAAGTAAGTAGTGACATGATCAGCCCTATTGGTGGGAGTGCTGTGATATAAACTGCTCTCCCAGTGAGTCCAATGACTTTTCCACAAGGTCACATCATTTATTTTTGCCTTTCTGTTAGTGAAACCCAGATATCAGCTAATATCATAATAAAATTAACTTCACACCTCTTTATCCCACAGGGCCTGGCATTAGAGCTGTAAGATTCCCAGGTAAACTTGCTCTCAGGTCATTTTTAATAATCTTATTTCTGCTTCTGTGCAACTCTCCCTCCCATTTAAGAACTATCTTGTGAGGGTGCTGATCCCTCTATTCTTAGTTGTCTCAGACACAGAAACTTTATGATTTTCTTCAAAACCTTGTCAGAATATACTGAGGTTTTTCAGGGAGGTTTATTCTGCCAAGATATATACAACATAAAATCCCTGCCCTTAAATGCCTTTCTTATTCTCAGTGACCCTTTTTTTCCCTCCACATACTGAAGGCTTCCTTCAAGTTTCTGTGCTGTCTTTTTCCTCAATACTTTTCTCATCTCTTTTGCATTCCTTGATTTTTCCATTTTCCTCCCAGGATTAGCCTAAGAAACAAGATTCCTCTTAGATAATCAAACAGTGAAATATAGTATCCTAACCCCTTACCAGCTCAAGATAGAGTTCTACATAGGATGCACTGAATGCCTCTGCAAAGCAAAGGGATATCTATTTTGGATTTATCCCTTGAGTTACATAGATTAGTTAAAAGAAGTTTTGAAATTTTGCTTTATCCATCTCCCTCCAATAACCAGTTTTTGCAAGTGAAAGAGAGTTAGATTTCCATGACACACATCATGTCGCCATACCTGGAAATAAGAGAAACTAGCAAAGTTTCCTTGTAAATAAAGCATTTACCAGTTACACTGGTTATAAAGGAAGACCAAGACTACATATCTGCTTATGTAGTTCAATTCTAACTCATGTAAAACTCCGCATATACAGTAATACATTTGACAATAAATGTCATTTGTTTTACTTGAGGTATTTTATTCTTGAGTTAAAAAATTATCAACACATACATAAATATTTTAAATTATCTTCGGAATGCTTCACAAGCATGTCAAAATATTTTTCATTTCCTTCTAGAAGAGAGTGGATTGTGTACTTTTCCATAGTGCTCAACTGTTTAAAATTTATAGTACAGTCATCTGATCAAAGTGATGTAATAAAGTCTAGATATTATTATGTTAGAATGCTAAGAGTAGTGTTGCTCTTGTCTACTGCAGACACAGTTTTGTTTTCCTTAAATCAAAGATTTAAAGCAGAATTTTTTGTCAAAAACAATGCCTATAAGAACATAAAACACAAATTCCTTGCAATTTTTTCTTCAAAGAAAGTTAAACATGCTCCAGAGCGTTTTTCTTCAAGTCATTGTTCTTGGTAATTAATTGATTTTTAAATTAAATGTGAGTTTTGTAAATAGCTTAGCACAACCTCTAGTAGTACATACATTAGCACAACTTGGCAGCAATAGCAGTGTTCTAAAATAGATTGCATTCGTTATTAAATCATTTTAACAAAAATCTAAATTCCATCCTGCTAATTATTTGTATCTACAAATGCCCATGAAAGGCAAGTGATCATAATTTTATAAATATACATTATTTGTCTTCTGTACAGTTCATTATTCATTCTTTATGTAATAACTCATCAGATATAGCCTGCTGCTTTCTCTGCTCAAATGTATCACTATCAAAGTAGAGTGTTTCTTTGCTTTTTTATGTAACTATCACCCAGGTTATTTACAAGCCCAGGATACCTTTTCTCTTTGTGCATTATCTACTGCTATACATTGGGGCAGATCATTGGAAGAAGACTCCACTACCTGTCATACTGTAAAGACAATGAAATGTAAATTCGTTGTGATTGAGTGATTATTACATGGCCAGGCCAGTAATTTCCCAAGGATCTTATAGGACAAGACTAGTGACATGATATTAACTGTAACTTTGGTTACATTCATTTCCAATTTAATGCTTTAAGACTGAAGATAATTATAATTAGAAAAACTTGTTCATTTTTCCTAGTCATTTTTTTATTTTTATTTTTATTTTGGACTCAAGGGGTACGTGTGTAGGATTGATACATAAATATTTAACATCATAGTAAGGTTTGTCACCCAGGTGGTGAGTGTCATACCTAATGGGTAGTTTTTTCAGCCCTTACTGCCTCCTTTAGGAGTCCTCAGTGTCTGCCGTTCTTGTTCTTATGCCTGTGTGTACCCAATGTTTAGCTCCCACTTATAAATGAGAACATGTTGTATTCAGTTTTCTGTTTCTGCATTAATTCACTTATAATAATTTATATCTATCTTAGTATCTTTATTGTACATTTCACATACTTAATTCTAAGTTCGGAATGTTCAATATCAATTTCTAAATGTTTGCATAAAAATAAATTTATTATAAAAATTTTGTACTATCAATATAATGTGTATTGTTAAAACATCAATCTGAGGACACCATCTAATTGTGTAGTTTATGTAAATATATTTTTACTGATGTCACAAAATCATAGCACAATGCAGTCCAAAAGTATTTTTGATATTATGGTTCTCCTTTTTCTTTTATATTTATATATGCTTTTAACCTGATAAGAGTATGTATAACATTTAATATATTGGGAAGAAAATGTATAACATTTAATATATTGGGAAGAAATAGTATTCTTATTTATGTGACTTTTCTTTTTTTCTCTTTTTTGTGAATTTTCATATATATTTCTCAGAGTATTATAGAGCTAACGCTAAAGGAACACATTAATATTCCTTTATATACTTATTAATTGTACATAAAAACAATATTTTGATTTCTCACGAGATCACTGACAACCTTTTCTACATTTTATATAAGAAAATATAGGGATTTAATACTTATACAAATGCATATATAAATACTTAAACTGTACATTAAATTAATATGTAATCACATTTTAACCTTAATTTTAAGTAATTATTATAATTTTATATTTTATCTATTAAAAAGGTGCCTTTTGTAAATTTAAAAGTATTTCAAAAATAATGTTTAAACTTTATTTAGATAATTTCAATAAATTTTAAGGTGCATATAAAAAAGTAATACATCTAATAGGAAATATTTTTAAAACTTTATTGTAAAATAAGTGTTACAGAACTTACTCTAGAAAATTACTTGAAGACATTTGCTATTATTATAAAAGTTGAGCTTGGTATCACTGCAATGAACATACAGATTTTAAAAGGGGAGAAACTCACATGTTTACAGTTGCCACTTGAGTTATTCATATAACTATACCAGTTCCTGGATCGAATTTCTATAAAACAATATACAGTTTTATAAATTGGTATATATCTTACAGGTTTACCTGGTATTGCATTACTTTTATATATCCTTTAATCTTCATATTTGCTTTCAAAATGCCAATGGATGTAGATATTGCATGGGTGTGTGTGTGTATGTGTGTGTATGTGTTAAGGTCAGATGCAATGACAAGTCAAAGAATGTCAAAGAAGTTTAATTTTTATGATGTAGTTCATTTTATTTTATCTCAAGAATGATCATATTACCTAGTGGTCAAATTAACTGGAAATATTTCTCTCCTTTAGTTGTCATAAAATGTCAGTCCAGAAAGCGTGTAGAAGAGAAAGTAGAAGTCACACTGACTGGTAATTTTTTTGGACATAGTCCTACCCCAAAAAAGACAGAATTTTTAGTGATTCCAAAAAGCAATTCATTTAATGTCCACAATGATTTCAAAGGTAAGAGAACTATAGTCATAGATATAATAAAGCATAATAAATAAAAACTCAGTTTCCTTGAACTGCAGGCTGTTGGTTGTGCACTTACATGAAGATCCATGTGCATTTTCTTTTTCTTTATAACATTCAAGTGGTGCTTAAGGAATGCTCAGTTGTTATGTTCGTTGTTTTCATGTAACTCAAAAATGCCAACAGTTACGGTTATTACTGGATTTATAAAACATAGGTTATGATTCTGTCAATAGTAAAAAGAAAGAAAACTGTAAGAATTGTAATTTTTACTTCTCCTCTTAATTTCTTCTTTTACTCTTTCTTTCTGATTTAAGAAATATGATTGAAGCCATGACTTGCAACATTAAATTGAGAAACAAAACCTTGAATATAATGTTTCTTATTTAAAGAAATAGGAACAATGACAAAATTAACTATACTCCAAAACTAATTTTAAAGAATAAGATTTATTGTATGCATTTACTGTATATTCCAGATTTTTATATAAAAATTTGCTATCTCTCCTAGAATGGAAGGTGTTTTAAAAATTTGCTATCTCATTTTTTAAAAATAAAAATAATTTATAATAGATTGTCTAACTCTCGAAATATGTTTTATATCACTTGATGTCAGCAACATGGCAGAATAGAGAGCCCTGGGACATTCTTTCACTTACAAACACACCAATACAGCAGTAGTCGTAGACAAATTATCTTCATGAGACGTTAGAAACTAACTGAAAGTTTCTTGTTCCTTGAGACAATGTGAAACCAGACTCACCAAAGCCTCTAGAGAGATTTGGGACACCCTCTTGCCAGAAACCCTATCCCTGGCACAGAGACCTCTGATGACATTGGTTTTGGCAGTGATTTCATAAATATGACACCAAAAGCACAGACAACAAAAACAAAATTAAACAAATAGGACTACATCAAATTCAAAATCTTCTTCACAACAAAAGAAACAGCAGAGTGAGCAGACAACCTATGGAGTGGGGGAAAAAATGTGCAAACCATACATCTGACAAGAAGTTCATCTCCAAAATATATAAGGAACTCCTATAACGCAATAATTTTTTAAAATCCCTAATAACTAGATTTTTTAAATAGGTTAAAAGCTTGAATGGAAATGCTTTCAAAAAAGACATGTAAATGGCCAACAGCTATATGAAAAAATGTTGAATTTCACTAATCATCAAAGAAATGCAAAACAAAACCACAATGAGATACCATTTCACATCTGTCACCATAACTATTATAAAGAACAGTGTTAGCAAGAATGTGGAGAGGGCACCCCCATGAGCCCCCTCCCACTGTGGGAGCTTTTCTGTCCTCTCGATAAATCCTGCTTTCTACAAACAACAACAACCAAAAAAGAACGTGGAGAAATTTGAACCATTGTACTTTGTTGGTGGGGCTGCAAAATCGTGCTGCTGCTAATGAAAACAGTCTAACCATACGGAGGCGCCTCAGAAAATTAAAAACAGAACTACCATATGATCCAGGAATCCCACTTCTAGGTATTCTTTTTTAATTGAAATCAGGATTTCCAAGAGAGGTCTGTACTCCCGTGTTCGTCTTAGGATTATTCACAGTAGCCAAGATATGGAAACAACCTAAATGTCTATCCACAAATGAATTGATTAAAAAAATATGGCATATACATACAATGAAATACTATTCAGTCTTTTAAAAAGTTATAATATGTGACACCATGGATGGATATGAGGAATATTATGCTAAGTGAAATAAGCAAGTCACAGAATGACAAATGCTACATGATGCCACTTATATGATAAATTTAAAATATTCAAACTCCCAGAAACAGAAAGTGGAATAGAAGGTTCCAGGGTCTGAATGGAAGGGGAAATGGGGAGTTGTTCAATGAATATAAATTTTCAAATGTACAAGATGAAAAAGTTCTATAGAACTGCTGTGCAACAATGTCAATAGTTAGCAATATTGTGTTGTGCACTCTAAAAATGTGTTAAGAGAGTAGAACTCATATTAAACTAAAGGTAAAGGAAGATAAAGAAATGATTACACATAGGAATCATTTTAGTATGTTCACATTACTTTAAATTGTTTAAAAATTATACTTGTCAGGTTACAAATTAAGAAATTATCATTCTGTTGATATAAACTGATAATCTAAAAACATTCACTTCCTCCTAGGTAATCAGACTTTTTAAGGAAGCTGCCAACATTACTTTGAGAACTTTGAAAGTTATATTAGAAAAGCAATATAGCTTTCAAATAGCTCAACTAGCTTTTGAAAAGACACATTTTGATATGGCGCCTATTACTTTTCATTATGGAAAATAATATTTAATATTGAAAATAACCATAGGGAACATTTATAGGCTTACCTTACCCATCATTCTCTCTAAAACAGTTATTTTCTTCCTAATACTACCAAGCAAAAAAGTTATTCTGTTTTTTCGGCTAAATACGTTTTAATTTGTGAATCTTTTTTTGTCCTCCTAAACAGAAGTGGAATAGATCAGTTCCCTCTCAACTTCAATATTTTCTGTCTCTATGGTACCTAAATAGTTGATAAAATGAGTTAACCTCATCCTTTCCTTGAAGACATATGGCAGTAACTTGGTCCCTTTCCCCTGCCCTTATTCCAGGGGCTTAACCAACTTCCTGCACCATCTGTAAGTATCTTTGCTTGCCCCTTCCTTGCCACCTATTTCTTTATGAAGGGACAAGTTTGACCAGAAAGTCTCAATACTATTTTAGTCTTTACTATATGCAAAAGCAAACCAGTTTCTGTCCTTCTCATGTGTAAGTTAATTACAGTTTTCTCAGTACATTAAAGAGTGTCCAAAGAAGTTGTATATTCCATGCCATTTTGTACTTCCTGATGTCATTTAAATCTCTCATAGTGGAAATTGAAGCACTACACTCTGTGGCTTGGACTCTGGTAGGGTGGTAATTAATCACACACTTGTATTCCTTCATCTGAGTTTGAAATCGACTGAGAAGCAGATGTAAAAATAAAGCAGATGGAGATCAAACTGTTAACCTAATTAATTTTTAAAATGAATTGGAAGGTGACTGGAACAATGAATTCATTTTGGCTTATTAATACCTTCTACCCAAAATTGAGTGCATTCATGCCAAACTGGCCAGTTATAGACTCTGCAGGGACAAACAACTTACACATGAGAGAGAAGAAAGCATGCATCCTGGATTCAAAGCAACGGAGAAAAAGGAGACTTGTTTGCTCATCTGCTCATATTCCATTCCTTCACTCAGATTCACTAATCAGATATGTTGCTTTTCCTCCCATTGCAAGTAATGACTGAGGAGGCAAATTGAAGCTGAGGTATTTTTCCTTCCATGCTTTTCCCTTCTTGTGAGTAAATAGGCCTCTTTATGTAAACCTGACAAGTAGGAGATAAGAATTCCCAACATTCTCTTCCACATCATTCTCTCTTTATCTCATCATATACTTTATTTGAGTATATAAAGCTATCAAGCCTCATTAAATGAAAATGTGAGGACCTTTACGCTTTCTTCACCCCAACTCATCACACATATCTTTGAGTTAACCAAGATTGATCGCTTTCATATCGTTATCATTCAACAACAATTTAGCAAGCATCTTTTCTGCCAAATATTGTGCAGATACCAAAATTAACAAGACACAGACTTAGTCATTAAAGGGATCAAAAACCCATTATTCAACATAGTATTAGATTTATGCACCTGTACTATTTTTGTCTTTGACTTTTAACAATTTAATTATAATGTGTCTTGATGTAGCCTTGGTGTCTGGGTCTATAGGTAGGGCTGGGACCAGAGTCTGTGGGAACATGCCTGTAGCCTGGATGGATTTGCTAGAGCAGGCCTGGCACCAGGGTCCATGGGAGTGGACCAGGTGCTAGGGTCCATGACAGAGTTGGTTGCTTAGTTTGCTCTTTCTTTCATTTATTTGGGAACTCCTGGGTCAAGGAGTTCTCTCAACACTTTGTATGAGTGAGATTCTGGAGATCTCATGAAGTTATTTTCATCTATGGATGGTTGTCAAATTGGTGGTTATGTGAGATACAAGAATTAGAACATTCTATTTGCCACCATGCAGACATAATTCCCTCAAGTAAGTTTTTAAGAGTGTTCTAGAAAAGAACAGAATCTCCCTTCAATAATGAATTTGTTACAGTAATTTCAAGAACAACTGACTTGTAACTTTGAATTTGTAATATATTATGGAAAAATACATTTTTTACACGTTTTTTAGAGACTTGCATTTATTCTGAGCCAGATACAGTGATTTGTGCCAATAATTTCAGCTACTTGGGAGGTTGAGGCAAGAGGATCACAGGAATTCAAAACCAACCTGGACAGTATAGGGAGACCCAATCTCCAAAAAAATTAAAAAGAAACTTGCATTTATTTCTTTAACATTGTGAATTATATTTATCAGAAGAGTTTTATTTCATCTATTAATCAAATGATAATTCACTTGCACTAGTCTCACTGATTTAGCTCTTATCAATCCAGTCTGCATAAAAGGACTGTATAGATTCTTTCCAAATTAGGAACATAGCAAAAGACATATTTCTTATTATATAATATGACTTTTCAAGTAAGATATAGAGATGCTACAGATCAGCACTAATACATAATAAATAATAACAGTTTATCATGATTTTGTCAAAACTGGTTCTTTCTCTCTCCCATAAGTGTTCATATCAACATATTTGAGTTACAGACAAGAGGGATATGTTTAGTTTGAAAAATATTCTCGCACGGTTCCTACTTACCTCACCCTGTGCCCTCTAGCTGATAATCATGACTATATTTTAAACCAATGGACCTTCTTATAAACAGAAAATATGACACTTATGGTGATGGATGCCCACAGGAGGTTCAATGCTTCTGAGACTAAAATTAGCTTCTCATTCTCTAGTTTCATTCTGACACCACCATTCTCATAAAGCGTCAATAATTAAGTAAAAACAGATACTGATCTCAACTACATACGAGATCTGCTTTAAAAAATCTTTACTATTTCACAGCAATTGAAATTTCATCTCCCATTAAACATCTAAAATTCTTAAATGCTATTTTTTTCTGTATGAGTTATGGCTTCTTATGGGACATTTCAATATTCCATTTTCACAAAATAGGCATATTATACATAGAAACATTAATTTTGCTACATCAAAGAATGATTATTGATAAGAACATAAATTTCTGGTTTTTCAAGAGGATGAAAGTCAGCAATTCAGGAGGTCAGAGATTTATTTTTATGTGTGGAAAAGAAGAGATCTTGTGAGTGCATTGGTCAGTCTGTTACATTTTACATTAATAAAGTGTGGTGAGATATCATTAAATATGATTTGAGCTTGTTATAGACAGTCTTTTTCAGAATTCAGTAGCAAAAATTAATGTTATCTACTTATAAAAAGTGGTCTGGTGTCTCTTAGAACTGCTTAGAGAAAGGTAGCCTTCGGCTCTGAATTAAAATAAGGTAATCCAAGGATCGCATTTCCTTTTAAACATCAGAGACAGACTTTGAAGATTAAGTCAACTATAGATCTGGTCAATTCATTTTTCTCTGATCTCTCTTCCATGACCCATATGCAACAAACTTCTCAATTTGGTGTTTGGGCTCCTTACATGTAAATGGAGAGTAAATTTAACACATGTTTATAACTCGCCACTATATGCCAGTCCTTGATTTAAGATTTTAATATGCAGTGGACAAAACCCTATTACTTTCCTTTGTTAAACAGCTGGTTAGGAAAATCTTTGTTAATCATATTGTCTATCATACTCCAAGACTAAAACATAAGGAACAAATCTTTTTTTAATCAAAATAAGCCAAAAATTGAAATTTTTTTTTCTAACAGTTTGGGATTCCATTCCAATATTAAGCTCAATTCAAATCATATTTTAAACTTCTTTATAAGTTTCAAGTCTATTTTCTCTAAGCATATCATATTATTTAATTCCATAGTTAATATTCACTATTTCCACTCTTTAACTTTTCTTGTTCCATAAACCTGAATTTTAAAGATGTAAGGATGGTGATAATTGTTGTCCGTGTTTATTTGTATTTCATTTTATATTTATTCATTTATTCATTAATCTTTATCAAAATATACTGAGTATTATTATATAGGCTATAACACACCAGACATTATGAACACAAAGTTAAATAATATATGCACTCTCTTTTTCTCTTAAGTACCTGTGCATTATTAGTGTTGACATATACTTAATTTTCCTAGAAATGCCTGAAACACGTGAATTTGAGTATGAAGTTCTATTTGAGTCTGAAGCTATAAAATGTAACTTGGAACCCTGTGTGACTTTATATTTGATCAATAAAACTTATAATATCCATGATGAAAGGATAACATTGATCTTCAATTTGGTATTTACACCAAAGAAACCATTGAGGTAAGCCTGCTCCCCTCCTTATTTTCTTTAAA
The DNA here is from genome assembly GCF_000164805.1 of Carlito syrichta. Taxonomy (NCBI): domain Eukaryota; kingdom Metazoa; phylum Chordata; class Mammalia; order Primates; family Tarsiidae; genus Carlito; species Carlito syrichta. The sequence goes on from NW_007232506.1 coordinate 249,189, forward strand.
TAATATTATTATGTTTTTTGACTAAACAATGTTGATTTTTCTTTCCATTTTTCAGTATTTGGATTATATTATCTAACTTTGATGCCATTGAGATAAATATTTTGGGAGAGATTATTTCTAGCTGTGGAAAGTATTCTGATGGAAAAGAAAGTAGCACAAATTATTGGAAATCTAAGATATCTCTCAAGAGTTGTGACCTCCCTAAGGTTTATAGAGTATCATATTAATGGAAAAAATAGTCTATTTTGTAAAATATTTCTTTAAAATGACTAGCACTGTATAACAACGACATACTTATTGATGCTACTTCTTACAATTGGTTCAAATGACAAAAATGCCTAAGCTATGTTCTACATTGCAAGTACTTTCATTACCTCTTGCCACTCAATACCATACCATTACACATCCCTTAGTAAGACATAAGTGGATTTATGAGAAGAGTGGGCTTTGTATATCTGCCCTCTGGGAAAGTTCATCCAGGGTCATTATATTTGCTTCTTCAACAATTGATACTTAGCACTTGAAAATGCTATATGATATTTCCCTATGAAATAAAGCTTTATTTTGATCTTAAACACATAGACACAGATGAGGACTACAACATACACAAAGTACAAAATACAGCCTGGCAACGAAAAAGGAATTGAAAGTATTACTTGTGCTTTTAATCATTTCTAAAGTTCAACTGGGTATTTGATGTAGCCAAACTAGTAAGCTAGCTGTAAATATGTAGTACAAAAACCAAAAGATATCAGGGTCATCTTCAGGAAACAATAATAAAATCAAGTCACAAATAGAAAGTATACTATACACATTGACATGGCATCGTCTTGTCTTTTCTTTCATTTCTATAGTTTTCTATATTTGTTCTCAGCATTTTTTAAATTTAGCTTTGTATTGTGTTAATTTAATGATGTGGAAATTATCAACAGCAGTTAGAAAGAGAGCAGTGTTATTATTGGTGAATATGAGCAAAGCCAATGTGAATTTATACTCATTCAAAATTTTGTGAATTCAGAAATTATTGGTGAATATTTGGAAAACTGATTTAGGACAACTATTTGCATGATTTAAAAATTTCAATGCGTGTTGTGTGATGTCCTGATGTGGTGTAAAAATTCCATTTTTGCATATATGCATATATTTATTGACCATCATTTCTTTTCTATATGTATTGTTATGAGTCACTTAACAAGAATACTTTCTGAAAAAGGCATCAGGTAATTTTATCTTTGTGCAAACATCACAGAGTACACTCACACAAACTTAGATGGTATAGACTTTTAGACACGTAGTCGATATAGTATATCCTATTACTCCTAGGCTACAAACCTGTACAGCTTTACTGAATACCGTAGGCAATTGCAACACAATGGTATTTGTGTATTTAGACATATTTAAATATAGAAAAAGTATAGCAAAAATATATTGCAATTACATTAGACTACCATCACAAATATGGTTTGTCGTTGACTAAAATGTTGCTGTGCAGTGAATGATTGTATTTGAGATTGTTCACTGCGAGACACAGTTAAATGAAATGAATAAATAAACCAATAACTTTATTTTATATATATATTTTATTTTAAATATGTGTGATACAATTCGGGATTAGGAATACAAGTGGACATCATACAGGTAAAGTTCGGACCTCCCTTTGGTCCCACTTTGTCTGGTTTGAGATCAGGTACCTTTATTGATGTTGAGTCCCGATCCTCACCCCAGCAGTATCCTGCTACTGCCAATCCCTTTCTTATAATATTATGGTAAATGTTTAGGGTCTGCATATGAGTAAGAACATGTGGTACTCTGTTCTTTGTTTCTGTAATAGATAACTGAGTACTATAGACTCTAAATCCATCCAAGTTGCTGCAAAGTACATATATTTGTCCTTCTGTATGGCTGCATACTATTCCGTTGTGTGCATGTTCCACATTTTTTTATCCAGTCCAGTTTCAATGGGCATCATGGTTGGTTCCTTGTTTTTGCTATTGTGAATAGTACTGCAATAAACATGCATGTGCAGGTGGCTTCTTCATAGAATGGTTTGAGTTCCTCTGGGTATATTTCCAGTAGGGGGATTGCTGGATCATATGGAAGCTCAAGTTCTAGATTTTTTAGAAATCACCACACTGTATTCTATAGAGGTTGAACTACTTTGCATTCCCACCAGTAGTGCAGAAGTGTTCCCTTTTCTCGGCATCCTTGCCAGCATCTGTTGTTGTTTGTTTTATTAATGATAGCCATTCTTACTGGAGTCAGGTGGTATCTCAATGTAGTTTTGATTTGCATTTCTATGATGATTAGTGAGGCTGAGCACTTTTTCATGTGTCTCTTGGCTGCCTGTGTATCTTTTTTTAAGAAGTTTCTATTCGTGTTTTTTGCCCACTTTTTTTTTTTTTTGAGTTGGAGTCTCACTCAGTGGCCCAGGCTGGAGTGCAGTGGCATGCTTATGGCCACTGCAGCCTCAACATGCTGGGTTTAGGCAATCCTTCGACCTCAACCTTCTAAGTAGCTGGAACTACAGGCATATGTTACCATGCCTGGCTTATTTTTTGACTTACTGTAGAGACAAGGTTTCACCAAGTTGCCCAGGCTTGTCTCAAACCCCCGGGTTCAGGCAACTCCTTTGCCTTGACCTACCAAAGTTCTGGGATTACAGGCTGAGCCACTGCACCTTACCTTTTGCCCACTTTTTAATGGGGTTATTTGTTTTTTCCTTTCTGCACATTTGAGTTCCTATAGATCCTGGATGTTAGGTCTTTGTCAGATATACAGTTGGTAAATATTTTTTTCCCATTCTGTGGGCTGTCTCCCTGCTCTCTTGATGGTCTCTTTTGCTTTGCAGAAGCTTTTTAGCCTAATGAGGTCCCATTTGTCTCACTTATCTCTTACGGCATGGACATCTTGGATTTTGATCAGGAATTGGTTGCTTACTCCGATTTCTGTAATGGTGTCTCCTACATTTTCTACGATTCTTATAGTTGGGGGCTTTACAATTAGGTCTTTAATCTATTTACAGTTGATTTTTGTGTATGGTGATAGGTAGGGATCCTGTTTCAATCTTCTGCATGTGATCAGCCATTTTTCCCAGCACCGTTTATTGAATAGGTTCTCTTCTCCCCAGTGGTTGTTGGAGGTTTTGTCGAAGTTGAGTTATTTGAGAAGTTGAGGTTTGGCTTTCTGAATCTGTATCCTGTTCCACTGGTCCATATGCCTGTTCTTGTACCAATAACAGACTCTTTTGATTATTGTAGTCTTATTGTAAAGTTTAAAGTCTAGGAGTGTTATACTTCCCACTTTGTTTCTTTTGCCAAGGATTATTTTGGCTATTTGTGATTATTTACGTTTCCATATGCATTTCTGTATTGTCACTTCCAGGTCTGAGAAGAATGATGTTGGTATTTTAATGGGTATTGTGCTGAATCTGTAGATTGTCTTTGGTAGGATGGACATTTTAACAATGTTGATTCTTTCTATCCATGAGCATGGAATATTTTTCCATTTCTTTGTGTTTTCTTGGATTTCTTTGAACAATATTTTGTAGTTTGCACTATAAAGGTTTTTCACTTCTCTGGTTAGGAAAATGCCAAGGTATCTGTGTGTGTGTGTGTGTGTGTGTGTGTGTGTGTGTGTGTGTGTGTGTGTGTGTGTGTGTGCGCGCGCGCATGTGTGTTTGTGCCTATTGTGAATGTCATTTTGTTTTGTATTTAGTTCTTTGACTGTTTGTTGTTGGTTTGTAAGAATGCAGCTGTCTTTTGAATGTTAATTTTGTACCCCAATACATTGCCAAAGTCCTTTATCACGAAAGCAGGTTTTTGACAGATTCTCTTGGGTTTTTAAGGTATAGGATTATATCATCAGCAAAGAGGGATAACTTAACTTCATCTTTTCTTATTTGAATACCCCTGATTTTCTTCTCTTATCTAATTGCTCTAGCTAGAACTTCTGACACAATGTTGAACAGGAGGGGTGAGAGTGGATAACCTTGTCTTGTTCCAGTTTACAGGGGAAATGTTTCTGGTTTCTGTTCATTTAGAAATATGCTGACTGTGGGTTAATCATAGATGGTACTTACCATTTTGAGGTATGTCCCTTCAATGCCTAGGTGTTCTAAGGTTTTTATCAAGAAGGAATACTGGATTTTATCAAAAACTTTTTCTGCATCTAATTCTATAATCATATGGTTCTTGTTTTGACATCTGTTGATGTATTTAATTATATTTATGGTTTTGCAGACGTTGAACCAGCTCTGCATCCTGGGAATGAAGCCTACTTGGTCATGGTGGATGATTTTTCAGATGTGTTGTTGGATCTGATTTGCTAGAATCTTGTTGAGAATTTTTGCATCTATGTTCATTAGGGATATTGACCTGTAGTTTTCTTTTTTTGTTGTTGTTGTATCTTTACCCAGTTTGGTTATCAGTGTGATGTTAGTTTTATAAAATGATTTGGGGAGAATTCTTTCTTAATTGCCTGGAATACTTTGAATAGGGTTGGTGTCAGCTCATTCTTGCATGTTTTGTAAAATCCCACTGGAAAACCATCCTGTCCAGGGCTTTTTTTTTTTTTTTTTTTAGGTAATTTTCTTATGACAGAGTTCATTTCCTGTGTTGTTACTGGTCTATTTCTATCTTGGTGTCTTCTTGTTTCAACCTTGGAGGTTGTGTGATGTCAGAAAGTCTTTCATTTCATTTAGGTTATCAAGTTTGTTTCCATACTGGTATGTATAGTCATCTCTAATAATCTTTTGTGTTTCTTCGGGAAGAGTTGTTATTAGATCTTTTGCATTTCTGATTCTAAAACTAATAACTTTCAATCATGAAAAGAGAAAAAAAAATTGTCACACATTACTTAGATATTTAAATTGTTACATTCAATCCTGTTTCTGAGTTCCAAGGTAAAAAGAAAAACACAATTTTGTGTTTTGGTGAAATGAAAATATAACATGTTTCACAACTGTAAACACTAGATAATTTTTCATATTTATCCTTTCACAGAATATAGTGTTTTACATAAGAAAAATAAATGAAGGTCAGTGTCCAAAATGAAGGTTTTACAAAAGAAATGCAAAAAACAACATTCCTATGGCCTTTTCCTTCAATAAAAATCAAGGAGCTAATACAGAAACCTAGGAGAGCAATAGTTAATATTGTTATGAATCAGTCTGATGATCCTAATTTAACAAAAGTCTGTGTATTATTTGAATAGAAAAGTGATAGATATAATTTGTTTTGTGGTATCTTCAGAAATACTAGTTACCGTAGCTTTACTTTTTCCTGGAACTTTTTTACCTGCTCATGAGCTGAACAGAATTAGAATCCAGTTATATTTCACAGTTTGTGAGAGATATATTAAATAAGAAATATCACATATATTCACTGTTATGTGTCCATAGTGTTACCATAAGCTGGTCCGTTGTGTCATCCTTGAAATTGTATGTCTTCTCCCACTGGCCCAAAAGTTTGACTCAAAGACTTTCCACTAACTCAAATAATTGGCCTGTTGAATGAAAATATTCAGGATTATTCATTTGAATCTGTTCACTAATTTTATTAAAAATCATTTAACATCTATAAAAAAGACAAAATTCATGCACTTTTAGATGGCTAGTGAGAGTGATGGGTAACAGCAAAATAACCACATAAATAAGCAAGCAAATTTCAGATTGTCTTAAGAAGGAAATAAGTGGAAACAGAGAACTATAAAGGATGCACATCATATAAGGTGGATAGTTAGGCTTTCATAAAGTGATGTCTGAACTAAAACTTATAAATGAAAACAACTGGAAAGAGCATTTGAGGCAGAAGAAATAATAAATGCAGAGACCATGGGACAGGAAGTGTTTACATGAACAATGAATAGTAAGAAGGCCAATGTCTCTCTAATGCTGTGAGCAAAAGAGAAAAAAATTTTTGAAGAGTTTGGCGGAGATCTTGATGCTATGAGTTGGTCTTTTATGTCAGAAGTAATGGAAAACTATTGAAGGATATATATTTAGGAAACTGATTTAGGACAACTTGTGTATGTGATTCATAAAATTCTGTAAGTGTTGGGTGTGATCTGATGTAACTTAAGAATTGTATTTTGTGTACATAGGTACATATTCCATTTACTTCTAGCATTCCTTGTTCCAAATATATTTGGGATAGTTAACCAGAAGACACAAAGTTAAATAAGGAAAACCAAAATAAAACAGTAGCTCTAAATTATAGACTTCTCACTGTAACAGTCAAGGGAAGAAGCAGGAAAATCAATTATTGAAATAGTACAAAGAAAGGAATATAGATTCACTGAGAAGAACAGGAGAGTGTAAGAGATACATAAGTTTAGGGTTTACATTTTAGGTGTGTTAAGTTTAAGATGATCTATCCTTCATCATGGACTAAGTTATACTGACTCATATTCAATTTTTTCTATGTAACCCACTTTATTTTATTTTTTATTTTGCCAGCACCTTATTGATAGAGCATTTTAAAATTTTGCTCCCAGTTTTTTTTTTTATAGAATAAGCAATGACATAATTAATATCCTTATACTCACCACTTCTTGTAATCTTAGAGACATTTTCCAGGGGAAAATACTAATAGTCAAATTACTGATTTATTGCATGCAGCGTTCAAATTTGGTAAAAAATTGCTCAATTGTTCCCCAAATGATTGAGTAATTTTACAATCCTACATAAGTGTAAGTATTTCTAGAACCGTTCTTCCCGACAGTTTCAGGTAAGAGGTTTGTGATTTTGTTTTCTCATCCTGACTTGAGATATTACAACCACACCGTTACATGTTTGAATCATTTTCATCCTAAACAGGCAAATGGATAACCTTCCTCGACTTCAGCTACTGCCCTCTCTTTATTTTTTTCATAGCCTAATGCTTTGAAAGTCTATCTGTATTATTTGTTTCCTTAATTCAACAGCCACTCGATTACATGTTATTCTGTAAGCTGTATGTAGTATTTACTCACTGCACTTTAAATTTGAAAAAAGCTTCAATTTAAATCAATTACATGAGGCTTTGTGAGTATTCACAGAAAATATATTCCTTCTATGTGAAGCAAGAGTTGAAAACACTTTCTCACAGTGTTTCATTTTAAGAGAAAATTCTCAAATAAATATCTATTAGTATAAAACTTGAATCCCTTTGTCAAATCCATCCTTAGGTTAAGTACTATGATATTTTGTGCTGGGTACAGAAAATTTGCAGAGTCCGATCTGCATGTGATACTGGTTCTTAGAAAATAACTAGAAGGTAAATAAGATGTCCTACCAAATAATTACCTCAAAGGGAGAATAATAATATTAACTATGATCTAAAAGTATTTATAAAATATAGTTAAAAATGATCTGCATTTTTATTAATTGTCCCAATGTTTTTGCTGAGGCTACAAAGTTTCCTTACATTTTGATCTTAGATGTTGGCCTACTATATTTATTCTTTTCACTTATTTTTGTTCAGTATCCTTTAAAATCTCCTTTTACATTTAAGGTCTCAAATTACACTGAAAATAGAGTGTATAACAGATGGAATATGGAAGTTTCCCATTATGTTGGTTGCTACTGAGCCTGACGTGGATAAGGTCATTGACATTAAAGGAGATGGTTTATTTAAGGAATCTGTTGTTGACTTTAGACTGACAAGTCAGACAAGGTAATATATCAAGCAAAAGTATGTAACTGGTTTTGCCAATGTAATTTATGCTAAACTGTGAAATGAAATTTAAGATGAAAAATTCTATAGATCATCTATTGTTGATTACGCAAAAACAAGATCGCTTCTCTGACTCAAAGCTTAATAATTATTATAAATGTCATTTTTAAATTGAAAAATAGGATCTACAAAGTGAATATCAAAAGGAAAAGCAAAAATAATTAGAAATTGAAATCAAAGATCATATTTCTATTTGTTTTCCAAAAAGTGTTTTAATATATTTTTTAAGATACATGGATTTTTTCAGTGAACTTTAGCAGTGTTGGGATATCAAAAGGTTTAACTAAGTAGAAATTATTGAGTAACCTACACTGACTCCATGTTCTGTCTTATTTTCTACTCAGCCATTGCTGTCTTTGTTGTACTTGTGATAACAGGCAGCATGATAACAATACGTTTATGTATCTCACCTGGAAAAAATCTTTTTACAGCTGTTTGAGGTAGAGCATACATACCATAAAATTCACTCAGTGTAAGTGTACCTGTCAACTTAACAAAAGTATAGAGTTTACAATCATAACCACATTCCAGATTTAGAATTTTATCATTTCCTCCAAGCCCCTTTGCAGTCAACTCCCACTTCCATCCTGTTTCAGTCATTCACTGATTTGCTTTCTGTCTCTATAGTCTTGCCTTTTCTGGATATTTTTTATAAGTGAAATTACATAATATGTAGTCTTTCTTATGCAATTTCTTACACTGTTTTTATCTAAAGTTCAGGAGTTTTCATGAATAAGCCCCTCTCGTTCTGTTGTATACATTTGGCCTATTTCTAGAGTGCGGAAATGGTTGTTTTTAACAGTTTGTCTAGCTCTTTGATCAAAATGAATGATGAACAGTTAAAAGCATAATCACTTGTATTTGGAACCAGGCAATGAAAGGCTTTCTTAGATGGAGTGATCACAAAATTCACTGTCCAAACTTGAGACTTCTTGAAAAGAAAAAAGGACTGAGTTAATAGGCTTGGTAACAAGGTAAACAGACAAATCTGAGCAAAGCAGCACTCACAGTTACTGTTCTTATAGGCTATGGTAAGATGTTTTTCCAAAGAAGAATAGAAAGTCACCAAATCAGCAGTAATGTATTTGGAAAATAATATTAAGCTGAAATGTGCAGAAAACAAATGAGAAAAGGATAAGAGTATTTTCCGAAGGTTGCTTGGACTTTTTCAAAGGAATTGGAGAGGGAAAGGGGATAGATTGGAAAGGCTTTGCCAAGGTTAAGTCAATTTAGTTTACTTGGGATTAGGATGTTCTATCTAGTTAGAGAATATTCAATCATAAATCAGAGGTGTACCTGTAATGCAAAAGTAATCATAACATCAAGTAGAAGTTGGACTCTAGGGCATGGAATTTCTCTTCCAGTTTGAACATATTATATTCTAGTGAAAAAAATGTTGCTTTTACAGTCAATCAGAATTGAAAATAAATTCTTGCTCAACCACTAAATACCTGTGGGACATTCAGCTCTTTATTTTTGTTTGTCTGAGCATTTATTTCTTTATTTGTAAAGTGAGGATGACAAAATATAACATAATGTTGCCATGAGGACAAATGAAGCAATATGTATAAATTACTTAGCACAATGCCTATAATTTTGTGTGTGTTCAATAAATATTATTATTATTATGTATTTTTTATATCTTTGATCAATCCAATCAACTATCCAAAACCTAATATTGGGATAGGCAAAAGTTTTTGGATATTACTTATCCTATATTTAAATGTCTAAAGATAAACCTCTGGTTGTGTATATCCCAAATGAGTATTTCTTTTTTTTAATAATCAATATTTTGTATTATGATATTGTAGTGTACAGTTAAGAGTTAGATATACAAATATGCTTTGTTCAGGCACCCTTGTTGATAAGAGGTGTCTCCTCGTCTCCTCACAGATGTTTACTACCATTAATCCCATCTCCTTCTCCCCCCCATAGTTTCCCACCACTGTCAGTTATTTTCTTATGGTATTATGTTGGATGCTCAAGGTCTACTATATGAGTGAGAACATGTGATACTCAGAACTTTGTTTCTGTGAGAGGTCACTCAGTATTATAGACTCTAGTTCCATCCAGGTTGCTGCAAAATTCATGATTTTGTTCTTTTTTATGGCTGCATAGTATTCCATCATGTATATGTATCACATTTCACAGAAGTAAAACCCGTCTTAGTTCTAACAAATCTGTGAATCAAATTAACTTTGCATTCATAAGCCCTCTGAACCAATTCTCGGTGTAATTGCTTAACTTTCAAGGGCTTATATTCGAAAAATGAGTTACTCTTAGCCTCTTTAATGTGGAAGAATGTTGTTCAGTGTATTTTGTGCTCCCTAAAACACAAGATCCAGAACAGGGCAGTAGCAAACTTTGCTTTTATACTAAATCATACCCTCTTTCAGTCAGTATCTTGTAGACATTATCTGTCATGGGGAGAATAGCATCGAATGTTTAGTATTGCAAGAAAATGCAAAAGTATTCTTCAGAGTGACTTTACCATTTTACATTCTCACCAGCAATGCATAAGTAATCCAGTTTCTGTGCCTCCTCATCAGCATCTTTTACTTTCTTTTTAATTTTAGCTGTTTTATCGGATATACACTGATATCACATTGTGGATTTGGTCTGCACTTTCCTAATGGCAATTGTTGAACAGCTTACTCAGATACATACATACATATGTATCTGCTCTTTTGTGAAATGTTTACTAATCAACCATATTATAACTGGATAATTTTTATTTTACTGTTGAGTTTTGAAAGTTTTTATATATTATTGATACTTTAACTTCTTAACAGGGTATTTTGTGGTACAAGAGTTTTTAGTCTTGATGAGGTACAAGTTATCATTTTTTAAATTTTATGTATCATGCTTCTGTTGTCATATCTAAGAACTCTTCGCCTGGCATTAAATCCCAAATATTTTCTCTTATTTTATCTTTTAAAAGCTTCAGAGTTTTACATTTCAAATTTAAAGCAATTATATATTTTAAATTAATTGTTGAGTATGATGTGAGGTTTAGGTTTATTATTTTCCCTATGGATGTTCAACATTTGTTAAAAAGACTATCCTTCCTCCATCAAGTTGATTTTGCAACTTTGCCAAAAGTCAAGTTGGATGTTTTGTGTCAGTCCAATTTTGGATTTTCTATCTTGTTCCATTTATCCTCTGCCAATACCATTCTCAGGTAGAGTGATTCCTCTCACTTTATTACTCCTTTTCAAAATTGTTTTAGCTATTCTAGTTCCATCACCTTTTTATATAAATTTTTAAAATATGCTTGTCTAGGTCTATGAGAAATCTTGTTTTATTTTTAAATAAATATATTAAAACTATAAATTATTGTGCTAATATTTGATATATGTGATATACTATATACTATACTATATACTTTACTATATTTACTATACTATACCATATATGGTACGTTTCTCCATATATTTAGGTCATATTTGATTTCTTTCTTCAGTGTTTTATAATTATCAGCTTGTAAGTCCTTTTCAAATTTGATATATTTGTGCCTAGACATTTCATTTTTGGAGTGGTTGTAAATTATATTGTGCTTTTAATTTCAGTCTCCACAAGTTTATTGCTAGAATATAGAAGTGCAATTGATATTTGTGTGTTTATTTTGTAACTTCTGAATTTGCTGAACAGTTATTTGTTCTACAAGCATTGTTTTTGAATTTCTTGATATTTCTACATAGACAATCATGTCTTCCACATATAGGGATGGTTGTATTTCTTCATTTCCAATCTCTTGAAATCTGTTTTTCCTTTTATGCCTTATTGCACTGGCTCAGATGTCCAGTGCTAGATTGAATAAGAGTGATTAGAGTGAACATCATTGCCTGTTTTCCAAACAGGTAAGAGGCATTCAACCTTCCACCAGTACAAGTATGATATTGGCTGTAGGATTTTTAAAGGTGATTTTCATCAAGCTGAGAAAGTTGTTTCTCTACATATTAGTTTCCTAGGGCTGCAGTGACAAATTACCATAAACTGAGTGGCTTAAAACAACAAAAATGTATTCTCTCACAGTTCTGAAGACTGGAAGTCAGAAATCAAGGTATCAGCAGAGTCATGCATGCTTTCTCTCTGTGCTCTAGGAGAATCTGGTTTGTGCCTTTGTCTTGGGTTCTGGTGTTGCCAGTAATCCTTGGAGTTCATTTCATCACTCTAATCCCTGTCTCAGTTATCATGTCATTCTTTCTGTGTGTCCCTGTCTGCATGTCTTCTCTTCTTTTAAAGAAACCAGTTAGATTGCATAAAGAGTTCAAAATGACCTCATCTTGATTTGATTATATCTGTGATGACTCTATTTTCAAATAAAGTCATATTCACAGGTTCTGGGATTTAGGGTACCATATATCTTTTGGAGTACACAATTCTTAATTTCTCAATTTCTAGTTTTCTAAAACTCTTTATCAAAAATGTGTATGGTTTTGTCAAATTTTTCTTCAGCATCAGTTGAAAATATCACCCTTTCTCTTTTATAGTGTGTTGATATAGTGGATTACATTGATTGAATTTTTTTAAATGAACCAAATCTGCATCCCTGGAATAAACCCCACATGGTCTTGTTATATACTTTTTTATACATTACTATATTAATTTGCTCTAATTTTGTCACTGGTTTTGTGTCTGACTTCATAGAGATACTGGGTCATCGTTTTCATTTTTTAATATTATTATTGTGATCATTGCACTCTCTGTGTCTGCTTTTGCTATCTAGTTAATGCTGTTCTCAAAATTATGAGTTAGAAATGTTGCCTCCGGGCAACCCCCTTGGGTCCCCTCCCACTGTGGGAGCTTTTCTGTCCTCTTAATAAATCCTGCTTTTTGAAAAAGAAAAGAAAAGAAATGTTGCTGTCTCTTTTATTTTTTGGAAGACAATGTTTGGAATTGCTTATAATTTTCTTTTAAATGTTTCATAGAATTATTCAGTGAAATCATCTGGGCCTGAAGATTTCTTTTTCAGAAGCTTTTTTAAATCATAAATTTAATTATTCTAACAGTTATGTGCCTAATCAAGTTTTTATTTCATATTGAGTAAGTTTTGATGATTTGTGCTTTTCAAGTAATTGCTTTATTTCTTCTAAGTTGTCAAATTTAGGTGTACAGAGCTGTTCATCATATTCCTGTAAGTATCTGTTGATATTTGCAGAGTCTATATGATATCCTCTTTCTTTTCCCTGAAAATGGTCATTTGTGGCATCTCCCTTTTATCACTGCCAGTCATGTCAGAAGTTTGCCAGTTTCACTGAGCTTTAAAAAGAAAAAAAAAAGCTTTGTGTTTCTCCATTCTCTGCTTTGTTTTTAATTTATTTTTGCTTTCTCTTTTCTTCTTTTACTTACTGTGAATTTATTTTGGTTTTAATTTTTTAGATATTTTTAAGTGGGATATTTTTAAGATTTTTTTTTTTTTTTGGAGTTGGAGTTGGAGTCTCACTCCATCGCCCAGACTGGAGTGCAGTGGCTACTCCCGGCCACCGCAGCCTCGACCTGCTGGGCTTGGGCGATCCTACCACCTTAGCCTTCCGAGTAGCCGGAATTACAGGCACGCGCTACCACGTCAGGCTGATTTTTTGATTTATTGTAGAGATGAGGTCTCGTCAAGTTGCCCAGGTGGGTCTCGAACCCGCGGGCTCAGGCAATCCACTCACCTCAGCCTCCCAATATTTTAAGTTTAGATTATTGACTTGAGATCACTTTTTTCCTATTGTAAATATTTATTGCTATACACTTTCCTCCAGACACACAACTTTAGCTGCATTCCACAAATGTAACATGCTGTTTTTGCATATTTATTCAGTTCTAAATGTATTTTTTTATTTCGAAATTTCCTTTTAGACACAGGGCTTATTTAGAAGAGTATCATTTAATTTACAAGTGTTTAAGGATTTCTCTTTTTCTCTTGGTAATTTAGTTATATTCCATTGTTGTCAGAAAACATATTCTGCATAAATTTAATCATTCAGGCTTGTAAGTAACTTGTTTGACCAGATGGGCCTATAGATAAAAATATAAATCAACAAAATAGAGAAAGATGGAGTATTCTGCAAGTATCTATTAGGGCATGCTGGTTGATTTTTTTTTTTTTTAAGTTTCTATGCTGATTTTCTGTTTAATAATTTCATCTGTTGAAGAGAGAGGGGAGTGATACCTCTAGATATAATTGTGTATTTATCTATTTATTTTCATTTCTGTTTTGGCTACATATACTATTGATTGATGCGTAATAATTATACGTATTTATGGGGTGCATGTGTATTATGATACATGCATACAATGTGTAATAATAAATCAGGTTATTTGGGATACCCATCACCTCAAACATTTATCATTTCTTTGTGTTGAAAACATTCAGAATCTTCTTGCTATTTTAAAATAGACAACAAACTATTGTTAACTATTGTCACCCTACTGTGCTATCTAATACTAGAACTTATTCCTTCTATCTAACTGCATGTTTATGCCCATTAACTAACTTCTCTTCATCCTTCTCCCACTCTTCTCAGTCTCTGGCAGTTATCATTCTACTTTTTACCTCCACGAGATCAACTTTTTTAGCTCCTACCTATAAGCGAGAACATGCAATAGTTGTCTTTCTGTGCCTGGCTTATTTTACTGACATAATAACCTCCAGTTCTATCCATGTTGCTATAAATTACAGGATTTCATTGTTTTTATTGCTGAATATGTCCAATTGTATTCCATTGGACATATATACCACATTTTCTCTCTCCATTCATCTGTTGATGGACACAGTTTGATTCTCTCTGTTATAGTGAATAGTGCTGCAATAAACATGGGAGTACAGGTATATTTTGATATACTGATTTCCTTTCCTTTGGATAATCAGTAGTGGGATTGCTGAATCATATTGTAGTTCTGTTTTCAGTTTTATGAAAAACTTCCATATTGTTTTCTACTATGGCTGTACTAATTTACATTCTCACCAACAGTGTATGAGTTCCCTTTTCTCTGCATCCTCACCAGCAATTTTTCTCCCTTTTTCATAATAGCCATTATAATTAGGGTGAGATGATATCTCATTTTGGTTTTGATTTGTATGTTTCTGATGATTAGTGATATAGAGCATTTAAAAATATATACCTGTTGACCATTTGCATGTCTTCTTTTGACAAATGTCTATTAATTTCTTTTGCCCACTTTTTAATGATGTCAGGGTCCCAGTTGTTTCTTTGGGATAAGGCTCTGAATATCTGGGATACTGGTGCTGCAGGCACCCATATGGACTTCACGGAATAAAGGTGGGGCCTCAGGGATTGAAATTCAGCAGCTACTAGCCCCAGAGCAGGACCCGTGCCAGATGTGAGTCCAGTTTCAAGATGACAACATTCCATACCAGCTTGTTTCATGGGGTTCTGAGTGTGAAAGGGGTTCTTGCTTTGGGAAAATGCAGCCATGTGAGCTCAAAGCCACTGTTCACACAGGGCTTTGGGCATGTGAGGACTGGGGGACCCTTATGTAGCAATGACTGCTGGTGTGTGTGGTGGTGATGCGGACCATCAAAAATCTCCAGGTTCCCTTTTCCTTATAAGAAGTCCACCCTGATCCAGTCGAATCCTAGTGTGGGAGACAGTGTAACAGAGGCAGGATGCCTTGTTCTTCTTTCTGTGGAGCTGTCCTAGGCTTCTGTTCTCCACAGAGGATTTACCATTGTGCTGGTGAATTACATTGTGTTGTTTATTTATTGTTTGGGTTCCTTTTTAATGGAGGGAGTGAGAGCCAGGCAACTCTAGCAAACCATCTTGCTGATGTCCTACTATAATCACAATATTCTGAGTTCATTTTTAATTAATATTATTAACATTCTCTTAGGTGTTTTATTTAAAATAAGATGTAGCTTGTCTCTTTTATCCTAATGTATTTTTTCAATCATGAAGTTCAAAGGAAGTCTCAAAAAATATGAAATAGATCTGCTTCATTATAGTTCAGTAAACATTTTTCTAGGGGATAAATTCATTTATCATAAATTCTAAGATAGTCATATAGCAAATGCATTCAAAATAGAAAAAAAGACCCTTCTGTCTTGAACCCTGAAGGCCTTGTTATATTGAATGAACTACTTAAAAGTACTGAGAAATAAAAAATTTCACATAATATTTTCTAAAGTATAGATGTTGATTTTGTTTAATTTTGGTTCTGGAGGTATAATAATGCACCCTTTTCAATATTGATACTGAAGGGTTTTTTTGAGTTGGAGTATCACTCTGTCGCCCAGGCTGGAGTGCTGTGGCATGCTCGCAGCCACCGCAGCCTTGACCTGCTGGGCTCAGGTGATCCTTCTGCCTCAACCTTTCAAATAGCTGGAACTACAGGCGCATGCTACCACGCCTGGCTAATTTTCTTCATTTATTGTAGAGACGAGGCCTCACCAAGTTGCTCAGGCTGGTCTTGAACCCCTGAGCTCAGGCAATCCTCTCATATCAGCCTCCCAAAGTGCGAGATTATAGGCTTGAGCCACCATGCCCAGCCCTGAAGAATTTTTTTTTTTTTTTTAAGATTCAACAAGCAAATAAAATTATTTCCAATAAGTTCATTTAGTGTGCAGATTTGGGGTACATTTTGGATATATTTTAATGACTTAATATTTCTTATGTAATTGCAATCACATGTTGACCATGTCCACAATCATCCGAGGGATTGAGAGAGCCGAATGATCAAAGTAGTCTACTTTTATAACTGGTAGTTTATGCTGAATTGACTGATAAACAATTGAGGCTGCCAACAGTAATGCCTATACTGTTAGTGATCACTATTTGTATCTCAGTTCTGGTAGAATATAGAAATTAGAAACATGGCTTTCTAAAAGTTTAAGCAAGCCAATTTTTTAAATATAGTCACTTTGGATCACATAAAAATTTTCATGTTATAAAGTGAACATCTACTGTGGATAATGATTTTGATTAAAAAACTGATAACATTCATTTCTGGGCATAGACATACACACATATGTGTGCATATCTATAAATATACATAAATACATACATCTAACTTAAGAAATCTTTAGTGAATCATGCTTGTCACATCATTTAAACCCTCTCTAATTTATCAACTATCTTATATCACAGTTGGGTCTTCCTTTATTTCTAACAATAAAAATAATGCTACTGTCCTTTTTAAAAAATGATGACATATAAAGAAAACTTGTTGAAAATGCTTTGTAAGCAATTTTCTCAAGGACTTTCCACTGACTGAAATAAATAGCTTTCAAGTGCTCCAGGTAAAGAACAAAAAGTGTCTTTAAAACTCTGGAAAACCTTGAAAATTTAATGGAAATGTTTCCCCTTCGGAAATCTTACATCTCTTCTTCATGCATTAGCATCATCTCTCTAGAGTCAATCAGTATTTATCCGAACAACTGTTCTAACTTTCTGAATATGATTATTTTTTACCTCAGAGAATGGCTGCCATATTCTTGTCGCAAACATATGGAGGGGGATATTTCCTAAGATACAGTTATGTATTCTAATTAATAATATTGTCATCAAGATAAAGAACAGAAAATATTTTTTTCAGTACTTGTCTCAAATATAGAGCAATATGAGCTTGCTTAAGTGATCACCACAATGTTCTTTTGTTGTCTACCTTACCAAAGAACAACACAATAATAAAAACAGTAAATGTTCATTGCATGCCTACTAAGTATTTAACATTCAGAGAATTATTTAATTTGAATTTAACATTAAAGCAAAGTATATATCAATGTCTTTAATTTACCTAAACACACACACACACACACACACACACACACACACACACACACTTACACATTCACAGTGAAGAATAAAGCTCCAGGTTCATCAATGCCTAGTGGCTCAGCTCCTACTTTCAATCCCTCTGATGTTATCTCAACAAAGAAACTCTTGTTTACATCCTTATCTCAGCTTGCTATCCTGCAAACCTCAAATTCAAGCCACTCTGAACTGTGGTAGGCTACCGAACATGGCAGACTTGCCCAGATATAATTTCAATATCAACAGTCCTGAAAAAACTATTGAACGTTCTTGTTTTTTTAGAAAGTTATATTCAACATTAACTTTAGCAGCTGTAGACAGAATAGATATCCTACTGGGCTATATAATTTAAGAAATGCTATATAAAGAAGAGAGACTTTCTATAAATATCTGTCATCATTAGGGTCTGGAATTTTCCTACTGGGCCTTATCCTTTTGAATTAAGGTTGCTATTTTTAAACTGTACTCCACTATCAACACCCCAGATCTTCTCCTCCCCAAACACACACAAACCCTTAGAAACTCTATTTTTGTCTGATTTATTTATTTGTGCCTCTATATGACTTTCTTGAACATGGATTAAAAATCAATAAAATAGAAGTCTTAAAAACCACTGGATGAAGAAAAAGAATGGCCTAGAAGCCATGCTGTCCTCCATTAAAATGAGACTGTCAGGGCTATGTCACAATATCTTATTGCAGCTGTGTATAGAATTTTACAAGTTTGAAAGGGTTGCATAGTTAAGGCAGTGCCAACAAAGGTGAAGAAAATGAGCTATGGAACTAGGTCCAGTGGTTCCCAACTAGGGACAATAACATCTCCTTAGGTGGCATTTGAAAATGCATAGGGGAGTGCTGGTTTGGTGCTGTAGACATTTAAAGCCTCAGGGAAGAGATACTATACCTCCTGTCATGCTCAGGACTCCACAAACCACTAGGCCCTGTGGTTTGGCAGGTACCTTCTCATTACCGCCACTTCCCATGGTTCACTGTCCTCCTCCCCCTAATGCCAGCATTGAAGCTATGCGATCAGAATCTTCCACCTCTACTCGTCCTTGACACAGTCACCAAACACTCAGTTAACTTCCCTCAGAACCTAGTCCAATGTCACTCTTTCCTGCACCATCCCTACCATGGTTCTTGATGACTTCAGTCTCCACTCAGATGAAGCATCTAATATCATTGTCACTTAGATTGTGTACTGTCCCCACATTTCTCAATCCAAAGATGCATTCTTGCTCCTTATCTCACTTGACTTGCATCCGTCATCTGATGGTGTTTGCTGTTTCTTTCTTGAACCACTCTTCACACTTCACTCTCAAACTATCTGTTTTCTTGAATTTCTTCCTCTTTAATGACAACTCTTTCTCAGATTCCTTCATTGTCCTCTTCTCATTTTCCGAGTCCTTAGTCTGTTCTTGTATCCACACTCCCTTTCTACATTATTTCACCAGTCTACTGTCTACTTTATTATCTACACTCTGAAGAAACCAAAATTCTATTTCCAGTCTGGGCCTCTTTCCTGAACATCAAACATATGTAACCAAGTTTTTACAATTTTAATTCTAATATTCATAGTTAATATAAGGTTTTAAAAATTAAATTCTTGAATTTCTTCCTAAACTGGTTCTTTTTATAGTCTTCTCATTTCAGTAAATGGTCATTCTGCTCTTGCATTTGCTCAGGCCAAGAATCTTGGAGCACACTGAGTCCTCTGCTTCTGTTGCACATTCTGTCTGATCCATTAGCAAATTTTTCAATGCTGACTACAAAATATAAGTAAACTTGAGCTAATTTCATCATTACTACTGCCACCACCTTGATTTAAACCACTATCACCTTTAGCCTGGGTTATTGCACAGATTTACTGATCTCCTCTTCCTACCTTTTTCTCTTTGCAGTCTGTTCTCAGAACAACTAGAATGATTCTTTTAAAGTATATCTCCATCATTTATTTGACCTGTCCACCTCAAAGATCCTTTCTTCTGTGAATTCCTACAACTCCTATTTTTCATAGAATTCATCTAGTAGTCAATATGTGTTGTTTCTAATATTTTTAAGTTCATAGTTTATTTTTATTTGTATAATAATTGTACATATTTATTACATAAATTACATAAGGATTACATAAGGATGTTTCAATACATACAATGTATAGTGATCAGGTCAGGGTAATTAAAATCTACAATCTCAAACATCATTTCTTTGTGTTGGGAACATTTACTATTCTGCTTCAAGCTATTTAAAACTATAAAATATATTATATTTAACTGTAGTGATTCTACAGTGCTGTAGTACATGAAACTTTATTTATCCTATCTAGTTGTTATTTTTAATCAGTTTTGTTTTCAGTTATTTGTCTATGTGGCTCATTTTTCTTCCAGTAGATTATTTGCTAGTTACTTCTTTGTAGCTCCCATTACATAACAAATATAGGGGCTCAGAAAAAATTTGTTGAATAAATAAAATAATTGGAGATAGAATATGCCCTTAATGCTCTAGATGGAAATTTCCTAAGTCCTTGGATTTCCAAGATTGTGTACACAACTTTAGGATATCAGGTCTCCCATTAAAGATGTTAGCATGTAGGAAAATTTAAAATCAATTTCTTTAATCCATAATCAGTCAATAGAGGAAATATTTTATGAAACTACCAAAATGCATTTTTAAAAATTATTATGCCTAGACTTAGAGCATGTTATAATTCGAATAAGGTTAAAGATGAACTTTTATTCTAATAAAATAGAATTATTGATTATAATGAAATACCTGTTGACTGTCTCTTGAATTATATATTTCTTGAATCCTCTACATTTCCTGGACCTCAAGTAAAATAACTCTTCACTTTCCACTAGTGCTTTTTTATTAGAAGTATGTTTTTACATAGATTAGAGCATCCACTAAAGTAATTTTCACAAACTCTTCGTTTCCTCATACAACCTATAGAAAGTCCATTGCTTCAACACTGCATTCACTAATATAATGAACATTTTTGTTTTCTTCCAAAAATGTTCAGTTTTCCGGACTCGGTGGCTCAACCTGCAATCTCACGCCTTTGGGAGGCTAAGGTGAGTGGATTGCCTGAGCCCGCGGGTTCGAGGTCCGCCTGGGCAGCGAAACCTCATCTCTACAATAAATCAAAAAATCAGCAGGGCATGGTAGTGTATGCCTGTAATTCCGGCTACTTGGAAGGCTGAGGCGGAAGGATCGCCGGAGCCCAGCAGGTCAAGGCTGCGGTGGCCGGGAGCGGCCACTGCACTCCAGTCTGGGCGACAGAGTGAGACTCCAACTCAAAAAAAAAAACAAAATGTTCAGTTTTACAGATTGCTTCATTTTTTAGCCTGTTTCATCATCAGATATAGCTGACATCACTAATTTTTTATCTAGTTTTTAGAATGAAATATTTTTTTGTCATTATGTGAGATGACTGAGACAAAAAACTTTTTTCCTGAGGAAGCTCAAGGGCAGTGACTTATAACATTATCCCCAGTTTCTGTAATTGAAATGTGTGACTATGAAATTATAATCATCCTAGTAGTGCAATATCAGGGCTTTTCACAAGTACTTACGATTACACTGCCACATTTGTCAGTATCAGGGACTGATGTATAATTGGGAAGTCATTTTAAAAATTGACAAAAATATCCCACAAAGGAAATCTAGATTATTATATTATTAAACAATCATGCCTGAATTAGTGGCAGAACTATAATAATAACTAATGCATTGGTAGTCATCTGCATGAGAGGGATTTGCACAGGACCTGAATTTAAGATTACAGGTCAGATGTACATTTATAACACATCTGTTTCTCTGGTCTGGACTCCTCTTGTTTCCTCGCTCTGCCTCTAAAAAGGTGTCTCACGTTTGTCGTCCTCCTTCCCTTCCCACACTGCCTCCCTGAGTCACGTGACTCTATTGCCTTCCTGATGAGTCCTTAGGCTGCTGTGTTTCCATCTTCCTCAAGGTTAATGCCATTTCTGCTCAGAGTTGTTTCTCCACATGGGTGATACACTGTGCTACCTTAGTCAGGTAGTGACTGCCCCCAAGCTGTGATGATTACATTCAAAAGCAGCAGGTACTCTTGTATGTCCAGGGCAGACAACTACCATGTCAGCTTTGGGACAAAATCTCCCCATCCATCAGCTCCTTTCTTTTGTATCAAGAAAGCAGTCCTTGCAGCTTCTTTCGCCATATAGAATCCCCCTTCCTTATTCCCTCAGGGATACAATTTCAGGCCTCAGCCTCCTGCCTCCCCTGCTTTCTCCCTATTTCTAATTAAAGTATTCTCCCAGGTTTATTTAAAAGAATTTATTAAAATATGACATGACAAAAGTTTGATATTTTTATCATCCATGCACAGAACCATTCAGCAATATTTTTTCTCAGTTCGACTAATTTTAAGGTTTTATTTAAAACTTATTTTTAAAATATAGCAGAATGTATTTAAAAAGGATAAACTGCATAGTTCACTGGTAATCATAAACATTTCTCCCAAAGGTCCCAGACTTTATTTCTGTACTTTAACTTTAGAAATATAGAAGAATGAATCATAGTTTTCAATACAAGCAGTTGCTTTTTTAAGAATTATACCATATTTTAAATTTCTTCTATAAATAAAACAAAGCTTCCTTATTAACAAGTTAATATTTTTAAACCTTTCAAAAAGGAACCTTATTATTTAATGAACTAATTATAGAGTTGTGCTACACTAATTCACCAACTAATTAACCCAATGGGTATCTGAATAAAATTCCAACAGTTATAATTTTTCTGTCACTAATCATTTTTCTCTAGGTCTATAGGACTTTATGACTCCCAAATTTTTGTTGTTAAGATTTTTTGTTTGTTTAAACTTCTTGAATATTTCTGCATACTTTTGTAGGATTGTAAAGAGGTTAGAAATAAAAGATAATGAAGTCAGTTCAGACACAGGGAGTCCTCTACATCATTGCAAAATAATAGAAAGCATTGGACTATCTGAGGTCACAAGCTCAACTCTGAATAAGCAAAAAATTAGAAACTAAAGAATAAACACTATGACAGCACAATATATTCTAGTGGGTTTGTCATTCTGACTTTGGCCACAGCAGCTCTATTATACCTTATGTATCTTATATTTATTTTTCACATTTTTGAAATGCATATCAAGCTTTTTAAATTTTATTTATTTTATTATAGATACGTGGGGTACAAGTCAGGATTAGCTACACAAGCAGGCTATATGCAGGTGAAGTTTGGACCTTCAACTGACCCTTACTTCTCCTGATTTAGAACCAGGTACCCTTTGTGATACTACGTGCCTCACCCTTCCCTGACAGTGTCTATCTGAGAAAAATGATGTTGGAAATTTGATGGGTATTGCATTGAACCTGTAGATTGCTTTTATTTGTAATAATCCAGCTGCCTTTAAATTGATGAGTTAGAAACATTCCTCTCGATCCATCTTCTGTGGGCACTGTATTTGCGTTTTTTCTATTGTGCTAAGAAACACATAGCATGAGATCTATCCTTTTAACACATATTTAAGTTATTAACTATAAACATAACATTGCACAGCAAATTTTGGGAATTTATTAACTATAAGCATAATGTTGCACAGCAGATTTCGGGAAATTTTTATCTTGCATGGCTGAAACTTTATACTTTTTCAATAGCAACATCTCATCACTGTTAGCTCTGGCAAACACCATTGTATTCTCTGCTTCTCTGACTTTGACCCTTTAAGATACCTCACATATTGTAGTTTTCAGTGAATAAGTCTTTCACCTCCTTGGAGAAGTTTATTCGCAAGTATTCTATTGCTTTTGATGCTATCATCAATGGGGACTTTTCCTCCCAATTTCCTTTTCTTTCTTTCTTTTTTAAACATATTGTTTATTATAAAATTGTGGAGTACAGTTAAGGGTTAGGTATACAAATGTGTCATTCAGGCACCCTTAATTTCCTTTTCAAATTGTTCATTGTTAGTGCATGGAAAGGCAACCGATTTTTGTGTGTTGATTTTGTATCCTAAGTTTGCTGAATTAATTTGTGAGCTCTAACAGTTTTTGTATGAAGTCATTAGGTATTTATATATATAAGATTATGTCATCTGTTATCAAAGACAATCTTTACTTTTTTTCTATTTGAGTATCTTTTATTTTTTTTCTCAGCTAATTGCTGTGGCTAGAATTTCTAGTACTATATTGAATATTAATGGTGAGAGTGGGCCTTTTTGTCTTGATCTTAGAGGAAAAGACTTCTGTTTTTCATTGTTAAGTATGATATTGACTGTGGGCTTTTCGTATATGGCTTTTTGACGATGAGATAATTTCTTTCAATTCCTATTTTGTTCAGTGTCATTATGATAAAAGTGTTTTGCATTTGTCAAGTGTTTCTCTGCATCTATTAATATGTATTAATTAATATTATATTTATTAATATTTATTCTACATCTATTAATATCTATTGATATTGCTGCAATTTTTATTCTTTGTTCTGTTAATGTTGTGTGTCATATTGATTGATTTTCCTATGTTCAGCAATCCTTGCCTACCAGCTACGATCCTATTTGACCATGGTGAAGGATGCATTCATTGTGCTGTTGAATTCATTGTACTAGTATTTTGTTGATTTTTTTTTTTTTTTTTTTGGCGTCTATGTTCACCAAGGCATAAGCTTGTAATTTTCCTTTCTGTTAGTGCCTTTGTCTTCTTTTGGTATCAGGATGATGCTGGCCTGATAAAATGAGTTTGAAAGTCTTCCCTCTTCATTATTTTCGAAAGAATTTGAGAAAGATCAGTATTAATTATTCTTTAAATAAATGGCAAAATTCACTAGTGAAGCCATACGGACCTGCGCTTTACATTTGTAAAAAAAATCTGACTACTGATTTAATTCTCATACTAGTTATAAGTCTGGTCCTTTTTTTTTATTTCTTTATGATTCATCTTAGTAGATTATATATGGATATATATTCATTTATCCTAGGTTATCCACTATTTTTGGCTTCTAATTGTTCTTAGTAGCCTCTTATAATCCTTTTATTTCTGCACCATCAGTTGTAATGTCTTCTTCATTGTTTGTTTATTTTTCTATTTATTTATTTGTTTGTTTGTTTTTAGAATTGAGGCCTCACTCTGTCACCCAGGCTACAGTGCAGTGGCATGATCACAGTTCACTGCAGCCTCAAACTCCCAGGCTCAAGAGATTCTCCTGCCTCAGCCTCTCAAATAGTTGGGAATAGAGATGTATCACCATGTCTGGCTAATTTTTTTCTTTGTAGCAATGAGGTCTCACTATGTTGCCTAGGCTGGTCTTGAATTCCTGGGCTCAAGTAGTCTTCCCACCACAGCCTCCCAAAGCACTTAGATTACAGGCATGAGCCACTACACCCAGCCTATTCTCCCTTTTAAACGCAAGTTTACTAAAGTTTTATCAATTTTGTTGACCTATTCAATAAACCAAGTTATAATTTCACTGATTTTTTTTCTAATTTTATATTCTCTATTTCTGCTCTTATTGCTATTCTCTTTTCTCTGTTAACTTTGAATTTAGTTGTTTTTCTTTCTTTTTTTCTTTCTGGTTTTTTTTTTTTTTTTTTTTTTTTTTTTTGGTGTCTCACTCTGTTGTCCAGACTGGAATGCAGTGGCATGATCTTGGCTCACTGCAGTCCCAATCTCCTGGGCTCAGACGACCCTTCCACCTCAGCCTCCCAAGTGGCTGAGACTAACAGACACACACAACCACACCTGTTTTGTTTTGTTTTGTTTTGTTTTTCGGTAGACATGAGGTCTGGATATGTTGCCTAGGCTGGTCTCAAACTCCTGAGCTCAAGCAATCTTCTTGCCTCAGCTTCCCAAGTTGCTGGGGATACAAGAGTGAGCCTACATGCCAGGATTAATTTTCATTTTCTAGTTCATGAAGGTGTAATGCTAAGTAGTTTATTTGAGATCTTTCTTCTTTTTCAATATAGATAATTATCACTGTAATTATCACAGTACTAACTTCCTTCTTAGTACTGGTTTTTGCTGTATCCCATAAATTTTGGGATGTTGCATTTTCATTTTCACTTGTCTCAAGATATTTTATAATTTTTATTTTGATTTCTCCTTTGACCCATTGGATGTTCATGTTCAGGAATGTGTTGTTTAATTTTCACATATTTTTGAATTTTCCAATTATCCTTTTGCTATTGATTTCTAGTTTCATTTCACCATGCTCAGTAAAGATATTTGTTATGACTTTAGTCTTCTTAATTTTTAAAGACTTGCTTTGCAACCTAATGTGTTCTGTTATGGAGAATGTGCTGGACACACTTGAGAAGAATTTATACTGCTGCTTTGGGGAGGAATTTTCTGTATATGTCTGACAAAGTCCATGTGGTCTATAATGTTTCTCAAGTCGTCTGTTTTCTTATTGATCTTCTATCTGGATATCTGGATACTTTACCCATGAAGGAAAGTGTGGAATTGCAATATCCTTCTATTATTGTGTTGCTTTCTATTTTTTCCTTCAGTACTCTCAATATTTGCCTCATATATTTAGATGCTGTGTTGTTGGGTGCATATATATTTATAATTATCATACCTTCTTGGTTAAATGATATTTTTTTGAGTTGAGATTTCACTCTGTTACCCAGGTTGGAATGCAGTGGCACAATCTCAGCTCACTACAACCTTGACCTCCTGGGCTGAGGCAATCCTTCCACCTTGGTCTCCCAAGTAGGTGGGGTTATAGGCAGTGTACACTACCATACTTGACTAATAATTTTTTGTAGAGACGAGGTCTCACTATGTTGCCCAGGTTGTTCTCGAACTCTTGAGCTGAAGCAATCTTCTGGCCTCAGCCTCTCAAAGTGCTGGGCTAATAGGTGTGAGCCACTGAATCTGCCTTAATTGAGTCTTTTATCATTATATAATGTCTTTCTTTGTCTCTTGTGAGTTTTGACTTAAAGTCTGTTTTGTATGATATAAGTAAGGCCACTACTTCTTTGTTTTGATTACAATTTGCATGGAATATCTTTTTCCGTCCTTTCACCTTCAGCCTCTAGGTGCTCCTAAATCTAAAGTGAGACTTATGGATAGTGTAGTTGTATCTTTTTCTTTTTTTTTTTTGAGTCGTAGTCACTCTGTCACCCAGGCTGGAATGCAGTGGCATGCTCACAGCCACCACAGCCTCGACCTGCTGGGCTCAGGCAATCCTTCCACCTAAGCCTTCCAAGTAAGTGGAACTACAGGCATGCGCCACCGTGTCCAGCTAATTTTTTATTGTAGAGACAAGGTCTTGCCAAGTTGCCCAGGCTGATCTTGAACCCTTGCACTCAGGCAATCCTCTTGCCTCTGCCTCCCAAAGTGCTGGAATTACAGGCGTGAGCCATTGCACCCGGCTAGGATCTTGGTTTTTACCCTCTTAGCTACGCTGTGTCTTCTGATTGGGGAACTTAATCCATTTACATTTATAGTAATTATTAAAAGAGGAGAACTTATTGTAGTCATTTGTTCAATAGTTTCCTTCTGTCTTATGTCTTTTTTGTTCCTCTTTTCCTCCCTTGTGATTTTTCTTTGTGTTTCATTAATTTTATTGGTTGCAATTTATTTCAGTTTCTTTTGTGTATCTTCTATACGTATTTTCTTTGTATTTACCATGGGGTTTACATAAGATATCTTATGTGATGACTTAGATATATCTCATAACAGTCTATTTTAAGCTAAAACAACTTAAATTAAACTACATACAAAAACTCTACAGTTTCACTTTTTTCCTTCTACACTTTTACTTTTCTCCCTCACATTTATGCTATTTATGTCACAAATTACATATATTTTTGTTATACACCATTAAAATATGTTTAGAATTACATTTACTTTTTTACTTAACTTTTTACTCAGATTAAAAGAGATTTAGAAACAACTATTGCAGTATTTTGTTTTTGTCTATATATTTATCTTTACTAGTGAGTTTTATAGTATCATATGCTTTAATGTTGCTATTAAGCATCTTTTCATTTCAACTTGAAGAGATCCCTTTGGCATTTCTTGCAAGGCAGGTTGCAATCTCCCTCAGCTTTTGTTTTCCTGAGAAAGTCTTTCTTTCTCCTTCATTTTTGAAAGTCAGCTTTGCCATTTATAGTATTCTTGATCGGCGGGTATGTTTTTTGGTTTTGATGGGGTGTTTTATTTATTTATTTTTATTTTAAATTCAGGAGATAAATGTGCAGGTTTGTTAACATGGGTATATTTCATAATTGTGAGGTTTGACCTTGTACTGAATACATTACCCAAATAATGAATATGGTACCCATTAGGTAGTTTTTTCAACTCTTGTTTTGGTAATATGGTAATTTTAACAATATTAATTATTTGATCTCATGAAAATAAAACATCTTCCCATTTGTGATTTTGTCAGCATTTTTCTTCAAGTTGTACAGTTTTCAGTGTACAGATTTTTTTACTTCCTTGGATAAATACATTTCTTATTCTTTTTAATGCTATCGTTAATCAGATTGCTTTCTTGATTTTTTTTTTGGATAGTTTGTTCTTATATAGAAATGCTACCAGGTTTTGTGTTGATTTTTTTATCCTGCAATGTTACTGAATTTATGTATCAGTTCTAATTTTTTTTTCATGTGTGAAATCTTTAGGGGTTTTGACATATAGCATCATGACATCTGCAAATAAGAATTGAAGTACTTCCGGTACTTCCTTCTTCTGGATTTTCCTTCTTTTTCTGGCTTGATTGCTTTTGCCAGTACTTCTAATATTATATTAAATAGAAATAATAAGATTTGGAATCCTCTCCTTGTACCAGATCTTAAAGGGAAAACTTTCAACTTTCAGGTTTTTCCTATTGATTGTGATGTTAGCTGTGGAATTTTCATAATTCACTTTAATCAATTTTTCTTCTAAATTTAGTGTGTAAAGAGTGTTTATAATAAAAGGATGTTGAACTTTGCCAAATGCTTTTTGGGTATCTATTTGGATGATTGTGTGACTTCATCTTTTGTTCTGTTAATGTTGTATATCACATTGATTGATACATATATGTTAAACAAAACTTGCATTTTAAGGATAAACTTCACTTAATCATAGTGAATGATCCTTTTAAAGTATTGGTGAAAAATGGTTTGCTAGTACTTTATTGATGATTTTTGCTTCTATGTTGATCAGACATATCGGTCTGAGTTTGGTTTTTTTGTTTGTTTGTCATCTATGTCTGGCTTTGATATCAGGATGATTTTGACCTCATAAAATAAGCTTGGAAGTATTCCTTATACTTTTATTTTTTGGAAAAGTTTAATAAGGATGGGCATTAATTCTTCTTTGAATGTTTAGTAGAATTCTGTCATGAAGTCATCTGGTGCTAGAATTTCTTTGTTGGAAAGTTTTTAATTACTACTACAATCTTGTTATTTTTAATTGCCACCTTCAAGTATTTTATTTCTTCTTGATTCAATCTTGATAAGTTTTACATTACTAGAAATATATGCATTTCCTTCTCAGCTTTCTAATTTGTTTCCATATAATTGTTCACAATGGTCCTTATGTTCCTTTTAATTTTTGAGACATTCGTTGTAATGTCTTCACTTTTATTTGTGAATTTATTTTAGTCCTCTTTCTTTTTTCTTAGTCTCACTAATGGTTGTCAATTTTGTTTATTTTTCTGAATATAACTCTTAGTTTAGTAAACTTTTTCCTATGGCTTTACTGTTCTCTATTTGACTTATTTTGTTCTAATTTTAATATATCTTCCTTCTGTTCTTTTTACATTTATTTCATCCTTCTTTTTCTTGTTCAAGAAGGTATAATGTTAGGTAGGTTATTTGAGATCTTTTTTAATGTAGGTGTCTATCACTATAAACTTACTTCTTAATATTTATTTTGCTGCATCCAGCAAGTTTTGGTATATTTTCATTTTTATTTGTCTAAAGATATAATTTCCTTTTTATTTATTTTTTGACCCATTGGCTGTTCAAGGATGTGCTGTTAAATTTCTACATATTTGTGGGTTTTTTTCTAAATTCTTCCTGTTATTGATTTTTTTGTTTCATACAATAGTAAATAACAGATATTTGTTATAATTTCAATGTTCTAAAATGTGTTGACATGTTTTGTAGCCTAACATATGATCTATCCTGGAGAATATTCCAGGTTCCCTGAGAAGTATGTATTCTGCTGTTGTTGATTGAGATGTTCTGTATATCTGTTATGTCCATTTTATCTAAAGTGTCCTTCAAGTCCAATGTTTCTTTATTCAATTTTAGTCTGAATGATCTATCTGAGTTGGAACTTATGAATTTTTTTTTTCTTTAGCGGTGCAATATTTTTCTAATTCTTCATGATCTTTGTAGCCTTGCAAAGCATCTGCTCACTTGAAAAAGTCACCTCTTCCAGACTTTATTCATTAGTTTCAGTAAAGAAAGACTCTCATCTTCAGAGGGAGGTGGGGGTGAGGCATCCTAGAGTATTCTTTGGTGCCTGGTCTGGAACTACAGGGTGCCAAGTGTGCTGGTATGCAATGGCTCCAAACTGCGAAAAAGTAATGTCCCATTGACTCAGGCAGCTGGGATCTGTAACATCAACAACTATGTAGTCCTTCGTGGCAAGAACTATATGAGGTCCATGGTGGCTGTGGAGGCCCTTGAGATACTTAGTAGTGCCTTTGAGTCCAGGCAGCTATGGACTTGTACTTGGTGGCAAGGGCTGGGGCCAAAAGCAGAGTCTAGGTAAAAGCAGGTGAACATGAGGTGGGGGCTGGAAGCATGTACCTGAAAAATTTGCACAGGCCAACTTTGGGATGGTGATAGGTGTCCACCTGGCTGCCTGTGCAAGATTAAAGGGTACACACACATGTCGGTATAGGGGCCAGCTATTGGTTCAAACATAGTTGTGAGGCAGGTGCCAAGGGGCACTGGTGTCCTATGTGCAGGTACTTATGGAGGGGCTGTGAAGTCAGGATCTGGGGCATGGGCATGTACAGAACAACCACTGCTCCAGGGTCTGGGATGCAGACACAACTTCTGCATTAACTACTAAATTGGTGGTAGTACAAACATATCCAGTCTGGAAGCAGAGTTGAGGTCTGGAGTATGGGCATGCATAGAACAGAAGTTCTGAGTTATAGTGGGAGCATGGGATTGGAATGATGGTGGCCCATCTAGAGACAGCACAACATTGACTCTTTCTTGAGGAATTAGGTGAAGCAGCAGGAGGTCCTTGGTAGCAATGACTGCTGGTTACTTCAGTGGCAAAACTGCCAGTGTCGTCTCTAGGGCAGGTTGCTGAAGTCTTTGCTGACAAGTACTAAAGAGATCTCCACTGTGAAACCCCAGGGAGTCCACAGCTGCCACAGGGGCTGTTGAAATCCTCAGTGCTTAATCCTTTGTTATGATCCTCTGTGATCCTGGGTACCACAGTGGTATCCACCATGTGTTTTATACTAATAACTCTCACCCTTCTTCTTATTCCCTAGCTCTCTTCAGATGACTCATGTATGATAATCTTTCTATGCAATTATTTTCCTTTTTTTCTCCACTGTGTTTCTTTCTTTCTTTTCTTTCTTTCTTTCTTTCTTTGTTTCTTTCTTTCTTTTCTTTCTTTCTTTCTTTCTTTCTTTCTTTCTTTCTTTCTTTCTTTCTTTCTTTCTTTCTTTCTTTCTTTCTTTCTTTCAGTTGGAGTCCCTCTGTCACTCAGGCTGAAGTGCAGTGGCACGCTCACGAACATCCCAGCTGAAACTACAGGTGCACGCTATCACACCCGGCTATTTTTTATTTTATTGTAGAGATGAGGTCTTGGCAAGTTGCACAGACAGATCTCGAACCTGCGGGCTCAGGTAATCCACTCACCTCAGCCTCCCAAAGTGCTGGAATTACAGGCTGAGCCACCAAGCCCGGCCCACTGTGTTTCTTTTGGTTCTCAGTTGGAAACTTGAGCCCTCCTAGAACTATTCTTGTTTTGGATAGCTGTATAATATCTTTGTGTTAGGGGGCACTGAAAGCTGATATCTGCTAGTCTGCCATCTTGCTTATGTCATTCCTCTTCTGACTTTGAATTTTGACAAGTTTATTATAATATATTTGGAGTGGATTTTTTAATTAATTATATTTGGGATTCACTGTGTTTCTTGAATCTAGATGTCCATTTTCTTTGTTAAATTTTGGAAGTTTTTGGCCACTATTTCTTTAAATAATTTTTTCTTGCTCATTCTCTCTCTCTCTCTCTCTCTCTTCTCCTTCTTCGATGTTTATAGTGCATATTTGGCCAGATTGGTGGTGTCCTATAAGTCCTGTCAGCTTTCTTTACTCTTTTTATTTTTATTTTTTAGTGCTTCTCTGACTTAATAGTTTTGAATGCACTGTCTTTGAGTTCACTGATTCATTCGTTTTCTTGAACACATCTACTGCTTAGTCCCCCTAGTAAATTTTTCAAGTTAATAATTCAAGTTATTGAATTATTTAACTCCAAAATTTCTGTTTGGTTCTTTTTATATTTTTATCTCTGTTAAGATTCTAATTTTGATCATATCACTCTCTTGAGCTTGTTGAATAAACATCTTTAACATTTTGAATTATTTGCCAGGTATTCATATACTTCTAGTTTTTGTGATCAGTTTCTAAAAATGTATTTTATTCTTTTGATTGGGCTTTTTTTCCCCTGTTGGTTTACATTCCTTGTAACTTTGTGTTGTTATTAGTGCATTAGAAAAAAAAGCACCCTACTTTTTCAGTCTTTACAGATTGACCTTGTAAATCTCAGCCTTGCTAGAGATTCTGGAGGTCTCTCAAATCTTTAATATGAGTATATATCTTTTTCTGGACTTATTCATGTATATTCCTATTTCTAGGAATATTTCAGTTTAATTTTTTCAAAAGGTTTCAATCTCTTGTTCTTTCTGATGTTTATCTGCTATAATATCAATTCTCTGAAACAGCAGCATACCACCCATTCTTATTTTTGTTCTTAGTAGCCCCCAGAAATCTAGAGCATGCTCAGCCTCATCAGCATTCTGAGACAGGCTAGTCAGAAACCAGTCCTATGTGAAGCCTCATCCTTCCTTAAAATTGTAACATTGCATGTCTGGTCTGTTCTTCTGTCTTTGAGTTCACTAATTCATTCCCAGAGGTAAGCCAGGAACTGAGTATTTTTTTCTGATGATGTGGTACTAATCCCAGAAGAGGGGCTATGGCAATAGGGTGCCAAGAATTTTTCCATTAGCTTCAATATGGTTTGCTTCATGCTCTACTGTGGTACAAAGGCCTCGTCACTGGTTTCAGGATTTCTCACAAAGGAAATTATTACCTGTATTGTTGTTGAATCAATTTCTTCATTGGTGGAAGTTGGATCTGGGAGTTTCTGTTCTGCCATCTTGAGGATATAATTTCCATAGGCATTCTGTCTTATTTATTCTCATTTACTGGGATCACTCATCATTGCCTAGCACTGGTAGCAAACTATTTTTAAAAAAAACAAAACAATGATAATGATGACTAAAACACTATTAGCTAATCTATGATTCTAATCTTTAGACCATGTTCTCAAACCTTCTGTCATGATATTCAATACATATTTACTGAAAGAATAAGTAAACTCCACCCTGAATCTTCCCTGTGTCCTCTTCTATATTTCACTGTTGAATCTGTCTTTGAGGCTGCACTTGATCTTTTACCTTCATCTCTTCTGTCCATTTGGATTTTAAAATTCTCACAACTTCCCATGCAGTGTGCCCCTCTCCTGCCTTATTCTACCAAGAAATTCTTCAACTTTGTTCACAGTGCTTATCTCAAATGTAGTCAATCTTAATATAAAGATAGTTGAATCTTCAATGTCACTGAATTCACTGCAGATCACAGCAAACCATTTTCAGGCCCAAGAATCTTTAATGACATTATAAAGTGCTTTTATCTTACTTAGCAAGTGGAAAGCTCAAAGGGAGTGAGCAAATATTATTATGAAATAGTAGTAGAAACAAAGACTTTATGATAGTGTCAGTGGTCAGTTATTTTATGTTTGAATTTATTTATAAATGCCTGAGTTTTCATTTAGGACACTGAATTTTTCCAATTTTTATAGGGAAATTATTTTCCCTTGTATACTATAAATGTAAAATGTGATTTTAAAAATATTTAGAATTTATTTTGTTACCCTGAGAAGAATAACACTTTTCAGTGATTTTTTTTAAATGCCTTCTCACTATTACTTGGTAAGCATTTAGCATGATTGGTTAACTATGCCTATTATAGCAGAATTCAAATTATATTCATCAAACTCTCAGAAAGAGAAAAAAATAATAATCAAATGTAACAGGTTAATCTGTACACTCTTGTTCCAGAGCTTCTGAGCCATTCACCGCATACTTCTTACCTGGTAGTGATCCGGAGTTTTTTGTAAAACCTCAGGTTGGAGAACTTCTTCCTTTTACTGCAAAAGGAACTCTCATTGTTGTGGGATTTAAACCTCGGATGTACAGTAAGAAATACAAAGCAACATTAGCAATACAGGTGAGTTCTGTCAAGGATGTTTGATGTACCTAAAGGCATTAAATGACAAAGAGAGAATGTTTTACCAAATAGTCACAGGTAAAGAATAACAATATTACCTTGCAAAAGTCAATTCATTCTAACTGCTCTGTTTTGTTTTACTTTTCTTTTGTTCAATAATAAAATTTTAAATATAGCATATTAAAAAGTTGTCAACACTAAGGGAAAGTAAAAAATTACTTGTATTCCGTTTTAAAGAAATATGAAAGAGACAAATACTGACTGCAAAGTGATTTGTATAGTCACATATCATTTTCTGTAATATACCTATTCAAGAACTTTGTGAACTCTAGGTTATTTGAGATAGAGATTTCAGAGCCTTTAATTATGGCAAAGTATTGTCAAAATTTTGATGTTTAAAATGAAAAAAAGTAGTATGGAAGGTAAAAATGTATTTTGAATTGCAAAACATAATGTAGAGTAAGTCATTCATATAGAAATCATTTAAAGTGATAATTTTTATTAATAGTTAAGGCAAATATAATTTTGAAAATTCATCGCTTTGCGACTTTTGGCAAGATGGTGGGCGATGGGGCAGTTTGGTCCGTGAGACCCTCCGTGAAAGAGAACACACAAAAAGATGCTAACTCTTCCCCAGGGGCTGCAGCTGCCATCATTGGCAGCCTGCTTTTCACATGCTGCTCGGCTGCCACCTTAGCCACCTCAGCTGCCGCCTCAGTCACTGCAGCCACTGCTTGCCTCTGCCACGGCTATCGCCCTGCCCCTGCCTGCAGCGACCCATGACTCCTGGATCCATGAAGCCCCCCTACCACTGCACTATTGAAACTGCCGCCGCTGCCGCCACTGCCATGCCCCACCCCTTACCTGGAGCCAGGCTCCTGGAGCTCCTCCCACACAAAATGAAGCAGCAGCTGCCACCCCGCTATCATTGCCTGCTCCCTCCACCCAGGGCAGCCTCCAATTTCCACCCAGCCCAGCCTGCATTGGCAGTCTCCAGTTGCAGAAGAAAAAGAGATCAGCTGGAGCTGTGAGACCAGCTCCACCCGGCTCAGCCCCATCTCCCAGCTTGGGATCCAAGGTAACAACATCAAAATGGAACGGGCAGAAGCCCCTCCCACATGCTAAATAGACACAGACCAGATCCAAGTGGCAGATTTGGCAGGAAGCCTAGATCTGAACCAGCCTCCACAGCAGGCCAGGGGTAACTGACCCAAACTGTGAACAAATCTACCAGCCTGCAAAGAAAGCTAGAAATCAGAGCTGAAAGGACATTGAACTTTAAAAAAAGTCTCAGAATGTGCTTGGTTCCCGTTTTGATTTTTTTTTCCTAATTCTTTGTCTGTTTGTCTTACTCATCTTGTTTTCTCTCTCTTCTTACTGTTATGAATAACATTTTCATACTTCCTTTGGTTCTGTTAGTTTACTGACTTTATTCTATTCTATTTTATTTTATTTTTTCTTTTTAGATCTCATCTTTGTATAGGGGAATAGCACACCAATAAGGAGGTTGGTTAGCTTGTATGTTTGTATGATTGTATGTTTTCGTTTTCTTGTATGGTTCTTGGTTTGTTGTTGTTGTTTTTCTTTTTACTCGTATTGGTCTCTATGTCTCTTTCTATTTGTTAGTTGGTACGTTTGCCTGTTTTCCCTCTTATTCCTCTCTTTCTCCACATCCCTCTTCTCCCCACTCCCTGTTCCATTATTTTCCCTTGTCTTACCTCATTTTGCTTCCAGGGAGTAAACCTATAATGCCACTCCATGGACAGATTGCAAGGCAGTGGGAAGTGGGTTCCAGATTATCCATACACCTATTGGTGGTTAATGGGATCTGCAGATAAATTTTGAATCACAGATCCCCCTCAATTAAATCTCAAAACTGCAAAAAGGATAACCCTCAACCTACAGTGCAGCTCCAGAATTGAACAAAACCAGAGGATATACATAAGGAAGAATAAGAGATTAAACAAACAGAAGTAAAAGCAACCCCTCCACCTCTGAACAACAGAATTAAAGATGATAGGGGGAGGAGAAAAAAGGAAAAAGTGGGGAGAAAAATTTGCACAAATGAAGAAAAACCAAAAGAAGAATAGAGGTCTCACACAGACCCCAGGGAGGTAAGACACTGAGAAAATAGACTTCAGAATGCAAACAATGAAGAGACCCCAGAATGAGTGGTCACATATGACAAACCCAGACAATAAAACATTAATAGAGAGAACAAAAAGAATTGAAGAAAGACAAGAGGAAAATAGGAAGGAAGTGATAGCTGAAGTAACAGCAGTAAAGAATACTGCAATTGAAATAAATAACAAAATAATAAGCATGAAAAGCAGAATTAGCCAAGCAGAAGAAAGAATCTCAGAGCTTGAAGACTAAAATACAGAACTAATCCATACTGTCAAAAACATAGAAAAGAAGCTTAAAAAGACAGAATAAAACCTTTAAGAGATGAATGATTATTTCAAGAGACTGATCCTAAGAGTAATTGGACTTCTGAGGCAGAGAGACAGAGACCAACTTGAAACAAACATTCCCTCATCTCATCAGTGGTGCAAAAATTCAAACACAGGAGGTTCAGAGAACCCCTGCAAGACAACAAATGAGAAGACCAACTCCCAGACACATAATAATTCACCTAAACAAAGTAGGTATAAAAGAAAAATTCCTAAAGGCAGCAAGAGAAAAAGGTCAGAATATCTACCAGGGAAGACCAATTAGAATAGCAGCAGATTTATCTACAGAAACCCTTCAGGCTAGAAGAGCTTGGAGCCCAATCTTCAAAGTTCTCAAATATAAACAATTTCAACCAAGAATAACCTACCCAGCCAAGCTAAGCTTCATCAGTGAGGGAGAATTAGAATCTTTCCAGACATCCAATCCCTAAGAACTTATGCTCCCTCCAGACCACCTCTACAAGAAACACTTAAGAAAGTATTAAACACAGAAGAAAAGGAGAAAAGAATGACAATGTTCTTCATAAAAGTACAGGGAAAAGATGGAAAACACACATGAATCAACTCCAAAACCAAAGGAAAGGCAACAAACAAACAGGAACAACAACAACTCTATAAGAACCTCATGACAGGGATAAACCCCCACATTTCCATAATTAGCCTGAATGTGAATGGACTAAATGCACCACTGAATAGACACAGAATGGTGGACTGGATAAGAAACTATGACCCAGCCAGGCTCAGTGGCTCAGCCTGTAATCCCAGCACTTTGGGAGGCTGAGGTGAGTGGATTGCCTGAGCCTGCGGGTTCGAGACCTGCCTGGACAACTTGACAAGACCTCATTGCTACAATAAATCAAAAAATCATCCGGGCGTGGTAGCGCACACCTATAATTCCGGCTGCTCAGAAGGCTGAGGCGGAAGGATCGCCGGAGCCCAGCAGGTTGAGGCTGCGGTGGTTGGGAGCAGCCACTGCACTCCAGTCAGGGTGACAGAGTGAGACACCAACTCAAAAAAAAAAAAGAAACCATGACCCCATTATTTGCTGCATCCAGGAGGCTCATCTTACTACAAGGGACACACACAGACTCAAAGTTAAAGGATGGAAAATGAGTTTCTAGGCAAATGAATCACAAAAGGAGACAGGAGTTGCAATCTTAATATCAGACAAAACAACCTTTAAGCTATCAAAAATTTAAAAAGATGCAAAAGGACACCACATAAAGATAAAAGATTCAATCTATCAACAAGAAATATCCATCCTAAACATATATGCACCCAACATAAGAACACCAGCATTTATAAAACAACTACTAAATAAACTTAAAAAAATATTGACTCTAACACTATTATAGCAATGGACTTAAATACCCCACTGAGAGGCCTAGATAGATCATCAAGGCAAAAAATCAATGAGATCCAGAACCTAAACTTGACACTGGACCAAATGGACTTAGTAGATACCTACAGATTATACATTCTACTCATCACCACATGAAACATACTCCAAGATTGATCACATCCTTGGCCATTAATCAAGATAAACAAATTCCATAAGGTTGAAATCTTGCCATGTACATTCTCAGACCACAGTGGGATAAAAATAAATATCAAAACCAACAACATTTCCCCAAAGCCCACAAAGACATGGACACTAAACAGCATGATGCTGAACAACAACTGGGTCAACATTAAATCAAAGAAGAAATCAAAAGATTCCTGGAAACAAGTTAAAATGAAAAAACTCTTACCAAAATCTCTGGGATGCCATGAAATCAGTTTTAAGAGGGGAATTTATATCTCTATGAGCACATATCAAGAAAATGAAAAGATCACAAGAGAGAGCCTAACAAATCACCGAAGGGAACTAGAAAGAGAAGACCATCAAAACCCAACTTTAGCAGAAGAATCCAAATCACAAAAATAAGAGCCCAAATATAGGACATAGAGGACAAAAATATAGAAAACATCAACAAAACAAAACTCTGGTTCTTTGAAAGAATTAACATGATTGATGGGCCCCTAATCAGAATGACCAAGAAAAAGAAAAAAAAGCCCAAATAAACATAATCAGAAATACAAAAGATCAAATTACAACTGACCCCAAAGAAGTACAAAAGATTATCAGAGATTACAATGTACACCTAATAGAAACAAACTCGATAACCTAGATGAAATAGAGGACTTTCGACATCACACAACCTCTCCAGGTTAAAACAAGAAGACATTGAGACACTAAATAGATCAATAACAACCCAGGAAATTGACTCTGTCATATGAAAACTACCTACAAAAAAAATAAATAAATAAAAGCCCTGGACCAGATGGCTTTTCAACAGAATTCTACAAAACGTACAAGGAGGAGCTGATACCAATCCTATTGAAAGTATTCCAGGCAATTGAGAAAGATGGAATTCTCCTGAAATCATTTTATGAAGCTAACATTACACTGATACCCAAATCAGGTAAAGATCCAACAAAGAAAGAGAACCAGAGGCTAATATCCCTTATGAACATAGATGCAAAAATCCTCAACAAGATTCTAGCAAATCGGATCCAAAAACACATCTCAAAAATCATCCACCATGACCAAGTAGGCCTCATCCCCAGGATGTAGGACTGGTTCAACATTCAGAAGACCATAAATACATCATTAAATACATCAACAGATGTAAAAGCAAGAGCCACATGATTATCTCATTAAATGCAGAAAAAGTTTTTGATACAATACAGCATCCCTTCTTGATTAAAACCCTCAAACACCTAGGTATAGAAGGAACATACCTCAAAATAGTAAGTGCCATACATGACAAACCCATAGCTAACATATTGCTAAATGGATAGAAAATAGAATCATTTCCCCTGAAAACTGGAACAAGACAAGGCTGCCCACTCTCACCCCTCTTGTTCAATATTGTGCTGGATGTCCTAGCTCAGGTAATTAGACAAGAGAAGGAAATCAGGGGTATCCAAATAGGAAAAGAGGAAGTCAAGTTATCCCTCTTTGTTGATGATATGATCCTATACCTTGAAAATCCAAGAGAATCTGTCAAAAACCTGCTTGCACGGATAAAGGACTTTGGGAAAGCCTCAGGGTACAATATAAATGTGCAAAAGACAGTTGCATTCCTTTACACTAACAACAAGCAAGCAGAGATCAAAATAAAAAGCACAATCCTATTCACAATAGCCACCAAAAAATGAAATACCTCGGCATCTTCCTAACCAGAGAAGTGAAAGACCTTTGCAATGAAAATTAGAAAACACTGCTTGAAAAAATCCAAGAAGACACAAATCAATGGAAAAATATTTCATGCTCATGGATGGGAATAATCAACATTGTTATGATGTCCATCCAACCAAAGGCAATCTATAGATTCAACGCAATACCCATTAAACTGCCAACATCATTCTTCTCAGACCTAGAAATGACAATGCAGAAATTCATATGGAAACATAAACGACCACCAATAGCTAAAACAATCCTTAGCAAAAGAAACAAAGCAGGAGGTATCACACTTCCACACTTCAAACCTTACTATAAGGCTACAGTAATCAAAACAGTCTGGTATTGGTACAAGAACAGTCACATAGACCAATGGAACAGGATACAGATTCTGGAAGCAAAGCCTCAATTTCTCAATCAACTCATCTTTGACAAAGCCTCCAGCAAAAACCACTGGGGAGAGGCGAACCTATTCAGTATGTTGCTGGGAAAACTGGCTGATCACATGCAGAAGATTGAAACAGGACCCCTACCTATCACCATACACAAAAATTAACTCTAAATGGACCAAAGACCTGAATGCAAAACCTCAAACTATAAGAATCTTAGAAAACGCAGGAGACACCCTTATGAAAATTGGAACTGGGAACCAATTCCTATTCAGAGCCCTAAAGGTCAATACCTTAAGAAATAAAATAGACAAGTGAGACTTCATCAAATTAACAAGCTTCTGCAAAGCAAAGGAAACCATCAAGAGAGCAGGGAGACAGCCCACACAATGGGAAAATACATTTGCCAAATTTTTACCCGACAAAGTCCTAACATCTAGGATCTACAAGGAACTCAAACATGCTGAACGGAAAAAAAATAAGCAGCCCCTTTAAAAAGTGGGCAAAAGACATGAATAAACACTTCTCAAAAGAAGATATACGGGCCAGCCAACAGACACATGGAAAAGTGCTCAGCCTCTCTCATCATCGGAGAAATGCAAATCAAAACCAAATTGAGATACCACCTTATCCCGGTAAGAATGGCCATCATAAATAAAACAAACAACAACTGATGCTGGTGACGATGTGGAGAAAAAGGAACGCGTCTACACTGCTGGTGGGAATGCAAACTAGTACAACCTCTTTGGAAGACACTATGGTGATTCCTGAAATTGACCTTCCATATGACCCAACAATTCCCCTATTGGGAATATACCTGGAGGAACTCAAATCATTCTACAAAAAAGATACCTCCTGCACACGTATGTTCATTGCAGCTCTATTCACAATAGCAAAAATATGGAACCAACTGTGTTGCCCATCAAAACTGGACTGGATAAGAAAAATGTGGTACATATACACAATGTAATATTATGCAACCATAAAGAAGGACAAATGTATGGACTTTGCAACAACTTGGATGGATTTGGAGTCGATCATACTCAGTGATTTATCACAGAAACAAAGAACAGAGTTCCATATGTTCTTACTCATAAACAGAACTTGAACAATTATAATGCTATAAGAAAGCAATTGGCAGTAGTGGGAAACTGTCAGGGGAGGGGAGTGGGATTGGCAGTTGAGGGAAACTGCTATGGGAGGGAGGGGCATACCTCATCAACAAGGGTACCTGCATGACCAATGTTTATATACCTAACCCTGAAATGTACACCACATCTTTATAATAAAAATCAAAACAAAAAATTCATCCAGTAACCAAAGTATCTCTATAAAATTTCACGCATATTTTAAGGTAAGAACTTTTAGGCTAAAGACAACTTTCAAATTACTTCTGAAAAGATAACTATTACCACCATCTACTTTCAGTAGCACAGGCACAAAGAACACGTTACCATATTGTAACACACAACTCCTGGTGCCAAAGTGATTTCTAAACTTCTGAATCAAGCAATAATTTACAGTGCCATAGGTAGAATTGTTATTGCTTTAGTGAACAGAGAAAATAAAATGCT
Source organism: Carlito syrichta (assembly GCF_000164805.1). Classification (NCBI taxonomy): domain Eukaryota; kingdom Metazoa; phylum Chordata; class Mammalia; order Primates; family Tarsiidae; genus Carlito; species Carlito syrichta. The sequence goes on from NW_007232506.1 coordinate 290,780, forward strand.
GAATATTGTTTGAAAAGTTTATTTCTATTTTTCATCTTTCTAAGAGCCCTTACAATGTAGGTAGTAAGAAGATAAAGCCTTTGTTGCATTGCTGTATATATCCTATTGCCTGCATTAATACTTAATTTAAAGTAATCATGTTATTATGGTTGCTTGTTTACTCTAAAGAATTAAATAGCATCTTTAAAAAGATTTGCAAATTATAATTAAGTTCTTTTTATTTAGCATACAGTGGACAGTTCTGAAATATGCTATTTAGGATACTTTACCAACAAAATCTGTGCCTGGTCTCCCCGTGTTGATTTGACAATTAAATTACTGGCAGCAAAACTGAAGATTTTATGTGAAAGAATAAGTTGATATATGAGATCAACTGACAATATGCCACTTTCAGTTAGTTTAAAGTGATACAATTTAATAAAGCTTATGTGGAGAAACCTAAGATTGAAACATGCTTAAGAAATCACAATTTTTTGGTTCTACTTTCATTATGGAAAATTCCAAATATGTGCAAAAATAGAGAGAATAATTAATCTCTATGCGCTAATCATCCAATATGAAAACTGATCAACTTATGGCCAGTCCTGTTTCACCTGTATACCCCCTGCTTTTCTTACCTTCTGTGTAAAGGGTTACCTTGTGTTAAACATGTCCGGCACTATAATTCCCACCCTACCCCTGACTGTCACGAACCTTTTTATTTTTAGCCAGGTGCAGTGACTTGCGCCTGCATTCCCAGCACTTTGGGAGGGAGAGGCAAGAGGATTGCCTGAGTCCAAGGGTTTGAGACCAGCCTGGGCAATTTGCAAGACCTAGTCTCTATAATAAAAAAAAAAAAAATCAGCCAGGTGTGGTGGTGCACACTTGTGGTTCCAGCTACTTGGCTGGCTGAGACTGAAACAGGTCAAGGCTGTGGTGGCCATAAGCATGTCACTGCACTCCAGCCTGGGCAACAGAGTAAGACTCCTACTTAAAAAAAAAAAACTTGTCATTTCTAGACTATTATATACATGGACTCATACACTGTATAACCTTTTGAAATTAACTCTTTGTGCTAAGTATAATGCCCTTGAGATTCATAAATGTTATTGCATATATCAAACCAATGGTCTTAAAATCATTATTAAAACACTATGTGTCTGTTTGAGTCCAAATTCTTGCTCTTAATGATAACACAGTGTGCACTCACATGATAAATGTGAAGACAATTTAAACAGAGAAGTCAAAATGATTGTTTACATTTTACCATTTTTTAAGTTATTGATTTTAAGCATTAGTCAATGATTGCAACTATATAATCTTTCTTCATTATGCTTCATTTGCAAAAAAATGAGTTTTAAGAACAGCATAATTAGGCTGGGCACTGTGACTCATACCTATAATCCCAGCACTTTGGTAGATGGAGACAAGAGGCTTGCCTGAACTCAGGGGTTCGAGACCAGCCTGAGCAACATGGCGAGACCTTGTCTCTACAATAAATCAAAAAATGAGCCAGGCATGGTGGTGCATGCCTATGGTTCCAGCTACTTGGAAGGCTGAGGCAGAAGGATCACCTGCCCAGCAGGTGGAGGCTGTTGTGGCCATGCCTGAACTCCAGCCTAGGTGGCAAAGTGAGACTCCAAGTCAAAAAAAAAAAAAAAAAGAACAGCATAATTAAATATTAGCCTCAAACCCCAACAATCTTGCCAACAAGCTTCATAATTTGTATTCAATTAAATCACATTTAAAATTATTAAAATTTGTCTTTTTTCACTAGTAAACAAGTTAAATAGCACTAGTTTGAGAAACTGAAGTTAATTTATTTAGTCTGTTTTACAAAAAAACCTGAGCTATCAAAGAGAGTAGTAAATCTATCTGCTCAAGTTTCCGTGGTGGCTATGATAGCTCTTAAGTAGTTTATAAAAATGTGACAACTGTTAGAATTATATAAGATAAAACATATGATGCTTTACTTTTATATTATATTTGATTGTTATTTTATTTATAATATATAAGAAATATTGATATATAGATATCCCAGTTATAACTAGAGGCATAACCAGACATTAATAATGTGGATGTTAGTTCACTGTTTTTAAAGAAATTGATCATCAGCATAAAATTGTAGGAAATGCCATTGCAAATGTCTTCGTTTGTAATTCCTCAGAAGTAGATCCTAAAATAAGATTTCAGATCCAGGTAACATATTTGGCATGTTATCTCAAGAAACAGATGTAAGGAAGCCAGGATGTGAGATAGAGAAGAAAAGGAAATCAATAAAGGGTGCTTTATCAAGGCAACTGCTACAGTAAACAACCAGAAATCAATCTCATGAAAGATCTCTGGGAAATGGTATGGAATGCACATCTCAGATTTTTCACATCCGAGGAAGGGAGAAAGTTGGGGTGTTTATACACCAACTACCACCATTATAATCATTAATTGAAAAATGCTCCCAGGGATTATTAAAACTCTAGCATCAGGCTGGGCACAGTGGCTCAAGCCTGTAATCCCAGCACTTTGGGAGACTGAGGCGAGAGGATTGCCTGAACCCAGGGTTTCAAGATCAGCCTGGGCAACTTGATGAGACCTCCTCTCCACAATATGTCAAAAAATTAGACAGGTATGGTAGCACGTGCCTGTAGTTCCAGTTACTTGGAAGGCTGAGGCAGAAGAATTGCCTGAGCCCAGCCAGACCACGCTGGGCCATGACACTGCGCTCTAGCCTGGGCTGCAGAGTAAGACTCTGACACACACACACACAAAAAGATTAAAATTTTTTTAAAAACTCTGGCATCAGCAGAAAAGCCTTTTGGAGTTTCTGAACAATGTTGAGCCAAAGAGGTGCGGGTACTGACAACTGAAAGTTGAAACAGAGAGTGAAACAGAAACACCTGAGGCATGTGGGTGGACACAGACCATATCTGCTAATGAATAATTATTCATTGTTTCCATTCAAAGAAATATACACTTAAAAACATAACTTTAGTTATTTATTCCATGAGTTCATTGGATTTGGCCAGAGATGTTGCCTAAATGTAAAATTTTAATCTGTTTAATTTTTTAAAAAATTATTTATTTAAATAATTGAGAAGTATAATTGTCAAGTTGGTATTCATTTATAAATCTCAACACAGTTAGCAATTGTCTTACCAGATTCTACTGTGGCCATGTGCTCTTTGAGCTATGGCTGTCAACATGTTTCCTGGCTTTGGCTCCCTTCCCTAACTTGGGGAGGTGAATCTCCTCTTTCTTTCTGTCTCTCTGTCTCTGTCTCTGTCTCTGTCTCTCTCTCTCTCTAATTTACTTTTTAAATAAACTATATTTTCTAATCTAAAAAAAGTCAACACAGTTATTCTATGAGACATTAGTAATAAGGAAATATTAATTTATTTTTATATGATTTTAACTTCTGTTTTGTATTTATATTTTCAAAGAGAGATTGTGGGTAGAAGATATAGAGCTATATATTTTAAATGTTTTTATAAACATACATGGGCAGTTGCTTTTATTCACAATTGGATTAAGAAATTTAAATTTTAAGTAAAAAAACCCATATTTAATCGTTACTTTATAAAATAAGCTTATTATTATTATATAGCATATTGGAATGAAGGGTATGGACAACTTCCTAATGCACACAGATACACACACACACACACACACACACATACACACAGAGCATCATTTATTGTAAAATTTAAATTTCATTTGAAATGCATGCAATATAATTGGGATGTTAAAATCACGTTTTTAACAGGTAATTATTTTCAAAGGGTCTGAGTGAAGGCAAAGGTACAAGTCCCTACTTGTAGCTCTCATTTGTACAAACAAAGTGCTGGGTAGGGGTATATATCCCTTCATATATCTCACTCACGTGTACTCACTAAGTGCCAGGCATGGGTGCAGGGCCCTTTATGTAGCTTAAATCTTAATACTTAGTACCAGGTATGGTGCAGGTCTCTTCATTTAGCTCCCTCATTTGTATCTGTGAAGTAGGTCAATGTACTGGAAAAATTCATGACATATGCAAAATCATCAAAATGTTGCTTCGTTTTTTCAAATTAAACATCCTCATGTGAAGTAAAATGTTGTTTAACCCAGTTGTATTATGCTTCTTGTTTTGGTCCACTTTTGACTCATTGATTCTGAATATATAATTACTACAAGCACTAGATAAAAATCAAAAGATATGATTAAAATAAAGCTATGACAGATGTGCAATAAATTCCCACACTGAATCAATATTCACTGATAGATATCACACTACACATCAAGCCCAGGGCACTGCAGTATTCACTTGGTCTGAACTTATCCTGAATGAGTTTTCTGACCATGCATGGTACAAATCTTTGTGTGAAGAACAAAGCCTATATAAAAACAGGTGGCTTCAGAAAACTCTGCAAGAGGAATGGGACTTAGGTATAAACATAAACATATCGAAAATGCTAAATTGCCAATTCAATATGGCTTTTCTATGCATATACACATAAAAAAATGAAGACATTTTAAACAAGTCCCCATATAAGTTGTACTCATTTGAATTTAGATTATGAGTGTTATCAGTGATCTTATAACATTCCTTGTATATTAAAATGGCTATGCATATATATATTTTTATAATCTGAAAATCAGATCAATATGTTTTGCCTGTCATTCCTGTGGCTACACTTGAATATTCATGAATGAGTTTATCCTAAAAGATATTTTCTCCTATTTATACCTCATGCTGGACAGCAGTCTTCTGCAAACCAAACAGATTGCTTTTCTTTATATGAGATGGGTGCTTCATTCACTTACAGGACAAACCTCTAACTGAGAGATTTTTTTCAGCAAATGATTTTTAATTCATAAAGCCAGATGCTTTCCTTAATTCATTTTCCACATTAATTTTTTGTCACTATGGGTGGTTTCAGTTTTGTACCTTTCCCATACCCTACATGGAGAAAAGAAGATGCTTAATATGGTAAACTTTCGCCTACATTTTTCTACATTACTTCACATGCTTTTTTTGTGTGTGTTTTGAGAAAACTTAAAATAAATTTCTTAGAGACTTTCAAGTATGCTATACATTGTTATTAACTATAGTCAACATGTTGTATAGTAGCTCTCTTGAACCTGGATATTTCATATAAAATCTCTCCCTCTCTTTGTTTCCAGACAGCAGAAATGTACTACTTGTATGAGGTCAATGGTTTACCTCAAGCAACCCGGCCACCGATGAAAGTAAAAGCCAAAATTGATACTAATAACAAGATGTATGACAACATGCCAATTCAACAACACAATTTTATCTCTGAAAATGCTAAACTCATAAGGACAGGAGTGTCTTCTACCATCAAGGGTGCTCCTTTGGTGATGAAGAACAAATAAATTTGTTTCCAAAATATTTATTGGTCTCAAGTATAATTTTCAAGATTATGATTTCATCTTTTGGAATATTTCAGAGGAATAATGGTTTAATTATAATAGGCCTTCTGTATTTTCTTGTCTTTGAAAATGCTGACAATCTATTCTCCAAATATGTCAGTTCTGAGTTATGTGTGGTTTTATAAAATAGATTTGGGTTGCAAATATTGAGATTGGTTTACTTTTAAAGTGCAGGAGTATATTCGTAGTAAAATTAAAAACATGATTTAAATGGCAGCAACATGTCTATTTGTAATACCAGTGTTGCTATTAAAACTAAATTTCTCATGTAGATGTTGCTTATTCATCTTTATTAATTTAACTGACAACTAAAATTTATATGTATTTGTGATATACAACATGATGTTTTGAAATACACATACATTGTAGAATAGCTAACCAGAGTTAATGTGTGCATTATTTCACGTGCTTATTTTTGTGGGTTGAGAACACTTAAAATATACTTTCTTAGAGATTTTTCAAGTATGCCACAGATTGTTATTAACCGATTGTAGTCAACATGTTGTACAGTAGATCCCTTCAACTTATTTTTCCTATTTTGTATACTTTGGCCAACATCTCCCAATTCTTCCCAACCCTCCTCTGCCCCTGGTAATTAGCATTCTACTCTTTACTTATGAGTTTCCTTTTTTTCTTTTAGATTTCACATGTAAGTGAGATTATGCTGCATTTGTCTCTCTCTGTTTTGCTTACTTCACTGAACATAATATCTTCCAGGTTCATCCATATTGTCACAAATGGCAAGATTTCCTTCTTTGTAAGGCTGAATAATATCCCACTGTGGATATATTTCAAATACCAGTGTTACTATCAATGTTCAATTTCTCATGTAGATGCTGCTTATGAGTCTTTAAAACATTAATGACCAAATTAGCATATAAGACAGAAGGATTTACCATTTCTTATATCTGCTTTTTTTAATACCTGCTTAGATCATATATCTGGAATATTATGTGCCATTTAATATAATTAATTTAATAATACAGGTACTTATGTGTACAGAGCCAATATAATCCCATACTGCAATATTTAAACACTACAGGTATATCTCAAAATGATTCAGGAGAAAGTTCATTTGATGTGTGTCTGATCCTTTAAATGATATATTACTCAAAGTAAAGGAGAATATGTTGCTTGGGACCTATAATTAAGGAAAGATGTGAAAATAAATAGCCAATATGTACCAGCTTTAAGACATTTTAACAAAATATGATTACCTCTGCTACAAAACATTCATGTACATTTAAGTAAGTTGCTTACCCTTTTGTATCCTATTTTTTGCCTGCAAAATAAAGAAATTGTACTAAGACAAAGTTTGGCATACTTGGACAAATCCAGCCTATCACCTATTTTTATATAGCCCTTTAGCTAGGAATTAATTTTTACATGGTTGAAAAATCAGTAGAAGAATATTGTGTGACACAAGAAAGTTATATTAATTTTAGATTTTATTGGAATACAGCATAATCATTTCTTTATATATTGTCTATGACTGCTTTTGTGCTACAACAGCATGGAATGGAGGTTCACTTAACCTGGACTTGCCATTCCCTGGAAAGGACAAGAGCTAAAATTCTATGAACTTACAAAAGCCTTTCTCATTCTATGGCCCGCTAAAGATATTTCTTTGAGTATGGAGTCATAGATCATTTGTCTGTCATTTTGTCTACTGTGCTATGTATGGGGGGGAAGAATAGGTGGTCAGTCTCTGAACATATTTTTTATGAAGCCTTCATAAAACTTCTCAAATTCCTTAAGAAAGTAAAATCACTTTTGCCATTAACATACATAGAGGTCTAATATTTTTTATATTTTGGTATTTACAGTAACAAATAATATTTAAATAATCTTAAACCTTTTATATTGAGTCTTCTGAGAATCATGACTATTGCAATGATCCAGTAATTTAAATTAAAATACCTAGAATGGAGTGCATTTGGATTTGACTTTTCTCATTCAGAGAAGGGAGTAAAGTTGAAATACTGGGAGATATGCTACTATTTCATATTGTGAATATTTATAAAATTCTTAAAATTCTGATGTTAAATTTTTATGTTCTAAATTTTATCCTGGATGCTGCTTTCATAGAACAAAGTGTCCTTAATTTGAAATTTCAGTGCAAATTATTATTTGTTAAAAGGAAAGTGGGGTGGAGACAACTCAAGTAGATCAAACTAAGTAGTCAATAAAAACCTAATACCCATAAGAGAAGAGACTTTTCTTAAATATGTTTTGCAGTCACAAGAAAGACTCAGGGAGGTGCCCTGCACATTTCCCCATGGCAGTCACTGTTTCCAGTTAGATGAAAAGCTTTCTGCTGCAAGCGTCAGCTACTACTCTCTGCCTCTGGACTTTATCGGGCCATAGAAACATGTTTTACCTGAAAGGACAGAGTACAGATTGAAATGCCAGGATATTAGTGCCCCTGTTAGCAGCCCTTGATCAACAATGGATCAATAAAAGTCGAGAGGTTAATAATATTCCCACATCCTTGGCCCTTTGGTGAGATAACTCTGAGATGCTTTTTCTGTTATCCCCAAGGTCTCTAGCAAAAATGAGTTTCTGTTGCCTGCAGTGGTAACCTTCTCATTAGCACATCCTAGATTAGCTTTTCTTCTCTTAACCTATTTTTTTATGGTGCCTCCTATGGTCAACTATCAAATAAACTACTTGTACTAAAACTTTTTCTCAAGTTCTGATATGAAAGATACTTACACTCCTCAACCTTGACATTCCTGAACCTTGACATTCAAAAACAATGTAGACAACCCTTCCTATAAAATCAGCGGGCAGAATGAACTCTGAATCTATGACTTTAGTGGATTTTCAGTACCCTTCACACTACATTATTTTGTATTCTTAGATCCCAAAGCAGTTTGCATTCAACCTAAAGACTCAGTAGTAACTGAATCAACAGAGGAACAGAAGTAGTTAATAAAAATTAAAACTTGATAAATATGAACTACTATCATTACTTAAAGTAGTAAATTTATACAAAAAAATTAAAAACAAGGGATCATAAATGTCAGTAGTATAAGGGATCATAATTATCATTTAAAATTTTTTCAGATAGTCCCTCAATTTTCATTGTTCCTTTACACCATGCTGTGGGCTACTCCCTGAACTTCCATGTTCCTTCAGTAGAAGACATGACATGTTAAAAAGAGGGAGGCATCCTACCTTTTTCTCAAACAGAAATGATATGATTATCAGTGAACGAGCTAAGAATTATTGATGTATCAAAACCACTTATTAAACCAATAAGTATCAATAATACCTGTATTTACCCAGTTCATCCTAAAAGAATTTTGCTTAAGATACTTTTTGTTAGGGAAATTGACTATAGAGAAGAAAATGTACAGTAAGTATTTAATTTTCTATGTGAGATTGTGAAAGAAAGATGAAGAAGCCTTAACATTGTTGACTACAACAGAAACAAGGTGGGAATTGAGATAATAAGATGGAAGAAAATAATGAACTTCTAACTTTAATCATGTGGATTATAAGGCATGTCATCAGGGGACTCTCTCCTGGTATTTTACATCATCTCATTTAAATGACCTTTCTATATTGGAAGTGTATGTGTGTGTGTGTGTATGTGTGTGTGCGCGCGCGCGCACGTGTGCATGCACACGCGCATGTACCTATAAAGAACTGTGAAAATAAATAGAAGATAAAGAATCAGTTATAAACCATAGCAAAGTAGAAAATTCCCTAAAGTTAAAGCAAAGAGATTTCTGGAGATCTTGCAAAATTATGGCTGCTTTCTAATTCAGCACAACTTGTGCTCATCCATTTACTTAAAAATAATTTTTGAGAATCACTTAGTACCCATCATGATACAACATGTATGGTGCTATTGTTCAGAGTCAATTGAAACAAAGTCCTGGCCCATGAGTTTGAAGTCTGACATGCAAGGGGAAAATGATTATCTTTGCTAATTTAATGTATGATTTCTGTGTCCACGCTTTGTGATATAAACCAGTGCGATGATCAATACCAAAAGAGACTTTACAATTCTCTTTTTACATGTTCAAATCATGACTTTCCAAATCTTAATTTGGGTAAGTCTCTCTCTTTTTATACTGTACCCAGTCTTTCCACTTTTAACTTGGTGAGACCCTGTAAACTTGTCTCTTGAATGGCCTTCCTAGCTCCCAATTTCCTGGAGAGCAATAGATTCTGCTTGTTTTTATTAGAACTGGTGGCCTTTCAATTTTGATCTGACACTAATGAATCTTTCTATGCAAATATCAGAGAATAATTATTATGTAGACAAGAGATAAGATGATCGATGTTCATTCATGTTGCATTAAGGAGAGCACAGGACATTTGGATAATTTAGTGATGATGTATACTTTGTAAAAGTGATTTTATTACATGTATACCTAGGATTTCTGAAAAGATGAGTAAACAGTTTCCATGCTATTGCTAAATTTTCAATACACAATATCTTGTTTACTTATTTGCTCTTTTCTAAAGGTAAAATGCACAGATTATTATTGAGTTCCAGAGCAGTTTATTGGGATGACTGATGTGGGGAACTTTAGCCAACTTCAATGTAAAGAGTTCTGGCAGTAAGAGCAAGAAGAAAATCAATACCATAATTCAAAATAAGTGGGAACTTCTATTGGTTTGGGGAGAAGATCCCATATTACTTTTTTCACTGGTAGAGGTTTGGAGTACATGCCATTCTAGGTAATATGTCTTCTTTCTATTTAAGCTGTCAAGAAGACATAAGGGACAAGGTCATAGTGTGAGCCCCTGCCCCATAATTTGTGAGCTATTTTAATATTGGAAAGGTTTGTGGTTAAATTAAAAGTTGAAAATGTTCTTTTGGCAGTCTTTCTTTTTTCAATTTCTCATAAAAATATTGTTCAGAATGTCCATTTTTGCACAGTTAGGATTCTAGCTCTTATACCAACATTTGGAACAACGTAAAATCAATAAAACCCCCTAAGAATCTGCAAGCGAGACAAGCCTTTGTTTTGTTTTATTTTGCTCTAGTAATCCACAGGTACTGGGAAAAGATTCAGGGAGAGTAAATCGTTTCATTGTATACTTTTGACTATTTCTTAGCCCAGCACTAGTATATATCAGTGGTTCTTAAAGAGCATCAAATCAACCCGAACAACAGCAGTTACATGGGAAGTAGACAGGATAGCTGAAACAAAGATCTAACAATGTTCTCAAACTTCTTTCCTAACTTTTACAGAATAAAGAATATGCTATGTTATGTGGATGTTTAAAATTTCATATTGAAAAAGGAGTTTGAGGAGAAAACCAAAAGAGTAAGAGTGCTTTGAGGATCCCAATTTGGCATTAGTATGTAAATTCCCTACAGAACAGAAGACAAGAGTTTCTTGGGAATCTGAAAGTTCCACATGGAATTCCTGGGAATCTGAAAGTACCACATGAATCTGACACTGGTTGCTGGTGAATGGCTCCTATTCCACCTGGATGCTGGGGCTGCCCTCCAGACCAGCAGTTCAAGAAGTGTGCCTTTTTAAGATTTTGGGGTCTTTGATGGAGCTTTGGACTGGTTTTCTAACTTGTTTTCGTGGATTCCCTCTGGCTTAGGAAATGTCTTTTCTGGTATAAACAAATTAATAATAATTTAGTGTGTGGATTATTATTTTATGTATTATTCAAATGTTGTGTGTCTTGCATGATTAAAACTCCTGAGCTAGCCGGCTCGGTGGCTCAGCCTGTAATTCCGCGCCTTTGGGAGGCTGAGGTGAGTGGATTGCCTGAACCCGCAGGTTCGAGACCCGCCTGGGCAGCGAGACCTCCTCTCTACAATAAATTAAAAAAAAAAAAAATCAGCAGGGCATGGTGGTGCATGCCTGTAATTCCGGCTACTCAGAAGGCTGAGGCGGAAGGATCGCCGGAGCCCAGCGGGTCGAGGCTGTGGTGACCGAGAGCGGCCACTACACTCCAGTCTGGGCGACAGAGTGAGACTCCAACTCAAAACAAACAAACAAACAAACAAACAAACAAAAAACTCCCGAGCTTATGGCCAAAGCTGTATAAAATGCAAGAAAACAGAACAGGCTGTTCAAATGTTTAAACAGAAAGGGTCAGCAACCCCATGATAGAAATCATGGGTACAACTGACAGTGGGGAATGTTGTAGGCCAAGGTTCTGAGAATGGGAATTTCTTACATTTCTCATGTTTGATTCAAAGTTGTTTATCTAAATGTACCAAAGTAAGCCGGTAGCTCAGCCTGTAATCTCGTGCCTTGGGAGGCTGAGGTGAGTGGATTGCCTGAGCCCGCGGGTTCGAGACCCACCTGGGCAACTTTGTGAGACCTCATCTCTACAATAAATGAAAAAAATTAGCCGGGCGTGGTAGCGCGCGCCTGTGGTTCTGGCTACTTGGAAGGCTGAGGCTGAAGGATTGCTGGAGTCCAGCAGGTCGAGGCTGAGATGGCCCGGAGTGGCCGCTGCACTCCAGTCTGGGTGACAGAGTGAGACTCCAACTCAAAAAAACAATTATTAAAGACGAAGCAGAACAGAAAAAAAAAAAATGGGAAAATTCATAGCCTGGCCATGTAAAGAATGAAAAGTGTCTTTAGGAGTGCAAAGTAAGGATGTGGCCAAGAGACCATTTGCTAAAGAGATCAGAGCATTCCAGGTGCTAGTAATCAAGATAATGAGAAGATGACCTTGAAGACATTTCTTAGATCTTTAGAGGAAAGCTAGGACCTGGAGGGCAAGGTTTTCAGAGAGGTACCAGTGGGACCTCAGTATTCACTGCCCTGTGCCAAATCAAGTTTCTGCTCCCTGCATTCCAGTGCAGTGATCCTTGACTTCCTTAGCCTTAGCTCAGGCAGGCCCGGGTGTGGCTCACGATGGTGCTCCAGAGATCACAAGGGGTTAGCCCTAGTGGCATCTATATGGTACTGATTTGGTAAACATGCTGAGCACATGAGCTGTGAAGCCATGGTGACCTCCACCTAGATTACAAAAAATGCCACAGACAACTTGGGGGCCCAGACAGAGACTTGTCACAGGGCAATATCACCACAAACAGTCATTACTAGGGCAAATCTAGGTGGAAACATGGGGTCAGAACAGCCACAGAGAGGCCCTTTAAGTGGGCCCAAGTCCAACTGCTCATCAACTGAAAGTCAACAAGAAACAGTGCTGAGGAAAGGAAAATAGATTTTATTTAGAAGCCAGCAACCTGAGGAGATGGCAGGCTAACATCACAAGAAGACAACCTCAAGTTTTCAGGCTGGTTAGAAGAGTTTTTAACGAGGAAGTTGGTATGGGAAAAATGTGACAGTGGCACAGGGTGCAGGTCTGCATGCCTTATTCTGCTGGCTTATCTTGAGCGGTGGTCCTTCCAGAGGACTGGTTGTTGTTACTTCAGCTGCAATCAGGTTGTGACTCAACCATCTTGTGACTACTCCCAAGCTAGAGGGTCCCCAAATCAGGACTCCATTCCTGATCTGTTTTAAGATTAGCTTCTGGAATTCTTGAGCAAGCATATGACCAGATAAGGAGGCTGCAGAAGGAGGCTGAGGAAGAAAGGGAAAAGAGAAAGAAAAAAAAGGTTTTTGTTGTTGTTACAAAAATAAAGGTAGGTCATAAAAAATGTTTGAAGCTGGATTCTTGGCTACAGCCTCACTACAGCAATTATTAGTGGAGCTGAGGAAGCGAGGTCACCCCTGAGATATCAGGATTGTAGGACCACCAGCGTCTACTCCAACCTGGGAAAGATGCTGGTATGAGTCTCTGACTTGTGAGTAATACTAGGGGGGTTGAGCCCAGCGAAACCATAAGGACGGTGCTAACCGAGGCCTTGGGGACCAAATCCTAGCTCTATTGTGCCTAAATTGCAAAACATGGAACCGAAGATTATCCTTCACCTTTAAGACTTAATGTTGTTTTTCCTACGGGGTTTTGGACTTCCTTGGGAAAAGTTACCCCTTTCTTCTTGCCTTTTTCTTCCTTTTGGAATGGGAATGTGTATTCTATGCCTGTTCCACCGTTGTATTTTGGAAGCACATAACTTACTAATTTTATCGGCTCACAACTGAAGAGGAATTTTCCTAAGGACAAGTCATGCCTTGAGTCTTACCCACATCTTATTTAAATGAGAATTTGGACTTCGATCTTTTGAATTGCTGCTGGAACAAGTCAAAAACTTCTGAGATTACTGGAACGGAATGAATGCATTTTACATTGTGAAAAGAACATAAATTTTGGTGGCAAGCAGCAAAATGCTATAGTTCGTGTCTCTCATAGTTCATGTGCTATAAACTTAATTCCAATGCAACAAGTGTTGAGAGATGGGACCTTGAAAACAACCCAGGATTAAGTTGTAAGGAATCTGCCCTCATGAATGGATTGATGCCATTATCACTGGAGTGGATTACAAAGAAAAATGAGTTCAGATCCCTTCCTCTCTCTCATCCTTCCTCCTTTCACCATGGGATGATGCAGTAAGAAAACTTTCACTACATGAGAGTTTCTCAATCTTGAACTTCTCAGCTACAGAAACTATAAGAAATAAATCTCTTCTTTATAAAGTACCCCAACTTTGGTATTATGTTGTAGCAACACAAAACTAACTAAAAATGAGAATTGTAAGGAAACAGAAAAGTTTTGAGTTCTATCTAACCTTCCAGTAAGCATAATATTGAAATTTATTTGCAAGGAGAAACAAATGGCATTCATTTAACCAAAGTGAATCTTGTATGGGTTTATGACAAATTCTTTTATTCTTTTGATTTCTAAAAATGTCTTTATTTTTCTATTACTTTCAAATTACTCTTTCCTTTAGTATAAAATTCTGGGTTTATAATTATTTTTCTCTCAGCACTTTGAAGCTATTACCTCATTTTCTGTGGACATTTTCATTCATAATGAAAAATCTGCTGCATGCCAAATTATAATCTTTTAGATAAAGCAAACGTTTGACTTTTAAGATTTTTTATTTTATTCTTGATTTTTTGAAATTTCTGTATCATGCATTCAACAATGAACCTAATTATGTTTATTATTATTATATTGGTACTCACAGTCCATTGTTGAATGCTTGGATCTTTCTTTAATGTCAGAAAATTTCAAACTAATATATTATTAAGTATTTCTTCCCAACTGTTGCCTGCTTCTCTATATTCTAAAACAGAGATTCCAGAGACTGGTGCCTGAAGTTCAAGTGTAAAGGTTCTCAATAAATCTGGTGGATATCTTAATTGCTAATGCCTATATTTTCCATCATTTATGTCTTTGCTGTATGGTATGTGAAGCATTCAGTCTTATCTTCCAAGTCAGTAATAATCTATTCAGCAGTGTTTTGTTTAGAGTTTATCCTATTAATTATATTCTTTATTTTGGTAATATTTTTATTTCTTGTATTTCTTTTTTTTTTTTAATGAGAATATGGGGCCCTGTGGGATACTGCTACGAGGCTGATGCAAATTATTTAACCAAAATGAACCTCAGCTTCTACAGCTATGGAATAGGTGTAAAAATGTCTTTTCTACCTACTCTGAGTTACTATAACCATTAGTCTTTAAAACATGACAACATTTTGTAAACTAGTACAATCTACAAATATAGTAATATCATTATGTTAATACTCATCTCACCCTCACTCTTTTTTTTTTAAAGATACAATTCAGGGTTAGGTACAATTCAGGGTTAGGTATACAAATGTTCATTATGCAGGTATCCTTGTTGATGACGTGCGCCCCTCCCTCCTCCAGCAGATTCCCACTATTGCCAATCTTTTTCTTATAGTATTATGATAATTGTTCAAGGTTTACTTCTGAGTGAGAACATGTGAGTCTCAGTTCTTGCTTCTGTGATAGATTGCTCAGTATTATAGACTTTAATTCCATTCAGGTTGCTGTGAAGTTCATGATATTGTCCTTTATGGCTGCGTAATATTGCATCATGTATATGTACCACATTTTTTTTATCCAGTCCTCTTTCGATGGGCAGCACAGTTGGTTCCATGTTCTTGCTATTGTGAACAATGCTGTAATAAACATTAGTGTACAGTTATCTTTTTCATAGAGTGATTTGAGTTCCTCTGGCTATATTCCCAGTAGGGGGATTGCAGGGTCGTATGAAAGTCGACTTTTAGATCTTTTAGGAATCACCACACTGTTTTCCACATAGGCTATACTAGTTTACACTCCCGCCAACAATGTAGAAATGTTCCCTTTTCTCCACATCCTCTCCAGCATCTGTTGTTTTTTGAGTTATTGATGATGGTCCTGCTGACTGGAGTTAGGTTATTTCTTGTATTTCAATTTGATTATTTTTAGATTCATCTTTTATATATGTAACTTCTTGTTTAATATTTTCTTGTTTATTTCTGAATATTGTGTTCCTATCTCTTTGAGTATTCCAACCATACTTATTAAAAAATTCTTGACAGATTATTTTATAAAATTAATATCATCAGAAAATAATTTATATTCTGATGTTTATTTTGGTTTTTAATTAATTGATTTTATACTTCACAAAAAGTATATATTTACAAATATCAATTCAAGTCTTACATTTAAGACTTGAATCTATAAAAATACTGGAATAAAACCTAGAGGAAACTCTTCTGGACATTGATATAGGCAAATAATTCATGACTAAGACCTCAAAAGCACAGACAGAAAAACAAAAATAGACAAATGCAAAATAATTAAACTGAAAAGCTTCTGCACCACAAAACAAATAATCAACAGAGTGAACAGACAACCTGTAGAATGGCCAAAAAAATGTGAATAATGCAGCCAATGGAGACTAATATCCAGAATATACAAGAAACACAACTCAAAAACAACCACAAAAACAAAACATAATCTCATTAAAAAGTACACCAAAAACATGAATAGTCATTTTTCAAAAGATGACATACAGGTTGAGCATGGTAACTCACATCTATAATCCCAGAACTTTGGGAGGTCAAAGTGAAAGGATCACTTGAGGCCAGGAGTTCAAGATCAACCTAGGTAACATAGTGAGACTTTGTCTCTACAACAATAACAAAATCAAAAAATTAGTCATGCACCTATAGTACCAGCTATTCTGGAGGCTGAAGCAGAAGGACCACCGGAGTCCAGGAGGCTGTGTTGAACTGTGATTATGCCACTGCACTCCAGCCTGGGTGACAGAGTAAAAATCCAACTTAAAAAAAAAAAAAAAGACAACACACAAATGGCTAGCAAGCATATGAAAAAAATGCTCAACATCACTATCTATCAGAAAAATACAAATTAAAACCACAACAGGGTGTCTATCATCTTACACCAGCCAGAATACTATTATGAAAACAACAGAAAACAACAGATGCTGGCAAGGATGTGGAGAAAAGGGAAGATCCTTTACATTGTTGGCAATTCAGTAATCTCACTACTGGTTATCTACCCAAAGGAAAAGAAATCATTATATCAAAGTGATATCTGTACTTGTATGTTTATTGCAGAATTATTTAAAATAGCAAACATAAGAACCTATGTGTCCATCAATGGATGTTTGGATTAAAACCAACCTAAATATTCATCAGTGGATGTTTGGATTTCAAAAATGTGGTACATACGAGAGGGGATACTCCCCACCCCCCAAAAAAAACAGAACTAATTTTTTAGAGGGCAGGCCCTTTGTAGTACAGACTTCCCCAACTAGGTAAGTGTTCTAGGAGCCCACTGGCATCAGTGTACCAGCTAGTGTTGTTGTGAGAGTCTGCATTCAGCTTCAGTGAATGTTTTATTTTATTTTTGAAGATTCTTTCAGTGTGTTTTTCCATTTCACGATTGATGATTTAAAAGAAAAACATACGGCTGCGAAATTTTGTTTTCTGCTGTGTTCAGCAGTTTTTGACCAAAAACGTGTGACCCTGTGCCTCACCCTCCCTATTCACCAGATCTCACCCCAAGTGACTTTTTTTGTCTCCCCGGATAAAAAAAGTCCTTAAAGGGAAAAATTTTGCCGATGTGGAAGAGGTGAAACAAAAACCAGCAGAAGCAAAACTGACGAGTTCAAAAACTTATGAGCAGTGGAAAAAGCATCTCAATAGGTGTATTGCATAAACAGAGAGTACTTTGAAGGTGACTGAAATGTAAACATGTAAGAATAAATACACAATTTTTTATAAATAAATTCTGGGTTTTGGGGGGGTCTTGCCTTATATATATATACAAGAGAATACTATTCAGCAACAAAAATAATGAAATTGTATTTTTTACAACAATCTGTGTAGAATTGAAGACCATTACCTTAAGTAAAACAAGTCAGACACAGAAAGACAAACATCACATGTTCTCATTTTTAAGTGGGAGCTAAATAATGTGTATACATGGAGGTAGAGTACGGAATGATAGACAACAGAAACTCAGAAAGATAGGAGTGGGTGGGAGGGGTAGATGATGAGAAATTAATTAATAGGTATAATGTGCATTTTTGAGGTTATGGATCCTCTAAAAACCCTGACTTCACAATATAACTCATGGACCTCATAAATTTATACAAATAAATAAACGAATATACAGTTTTAAAAAAATCACATACATTTATCCTGTACAGCGTGTTGTTTGGAAATATATAGAAATTATGCAATGGTTGAATTGAGCTAATTCACATTTGCATTACCTTATATACCTATCGCTTTTTGTAGTGAAAGCACAAAAGTTGGTTGTGTTTCTCAGCTTTAAATTTCTTCATGCATTTTAGAATTGTGGATCACAGGCTTATTTAAAAGAAACATATTTTTTGCTTTGCACTGTTTTATCTTTAATTCTCTTGGCTCCTTCCTTCCTGACAGGAAATTATGAGGGTACTTTACAATCAAGGTTTGGACCTCCTCCCTGGTAGGAATGTGAAAGATTTACAAGACAGGTTAGTGAGCTTTGGGCAGTCCTGTCCTGAGGCTATGTCAGTATCCTCGGGCTTACATTGTCTGGAAGCTCCATATAAATTATAGCCTCAAGGAACAATTGTCAGTATTTTTTCACCCTACTTTTATGCATCATAGCTCCTGGATATAAGCAGTGAGGCCAAGTCCATTTCCCCCATTTGACACGGAAGACCTCTAGTCCTTACTCCATAAGAGGTGAAATTGCAGCTCCCACTGCCTGCTTTGGAATGTGATTTTTCAGCTCTGTGTTAATCATTTTACCTTTCTATTTTGTCTCTGGTCTATGAATATTGTTATCTTATCTAAGTCTCTTTGATTCTTTATTTTTATATTTGATCTATCTTTGCTTAATTTGTAGAGCAGAGCAGAGGAGAGTTCATCAAGTGAATAACAGTGTATCACTTTACTGGTGTCTCAGTTGATTTTTAACTATGCATTCTATTAGCGATTTGTCAACATAATTCATAAAGAAAATTACTTCCAAGTAGAAATGGCTGTGAAGTTTCCAGAATTTTAAACATATATTATAATCTTACTGAAGCTATTTTTGCTCTGTTTCAGGATGTGCTCAGCATTTAAAGAGTTATGTAAAACGTTATAGTTCAATCAACTAGTTAAGGATATTGTAACTAGTTCCTCCTCATCAACTCTCATCAAGAAGAGCCTACATTTTAAAATTGGCTAAGTATGTTTTATGCCCTTTTCTGTCAGAGTAAACAAATCACACTGAATATCAGATTGCTGGGTTTTGTTTTGGTTTTGTTTTTTTTTTTTTTGAGTCAGTCTCACTCTGTCACCCAGGCTGGAGGGCAGTGGCACACTCATGGCCACTGCAGCCTTGACCTGCTGGGCTCAGGTGATCCTTCCACCTCATCCTTCCAAGTAGCTGGAACTACAGGCACGTGCTTTGAGAGATGAGTTCTCACCAATTGCCCAGGCTGGTCTCGAATCCCTGCACTTAGGCAGTCCTCTCTCCTAGGCCTCCCAAATTGCTGGGATTACAAACTTGAGCCACCATGCCCAGCCAGATTGTTGGATTTTTATATCTTTGCTTATACATTAACATGTGCCTGAGTGAAAGTCTGAAGTACTCTATGTTTAAGCCTAAAAAATTGTGTTTTATAGAGCTTTAAATTGAAGGTCTCATTTTTACAAATTATTTCTACAAGGAAACAATTCTTTCCTCTTATAAGTGATACTTCATTAATCTAAAGTGTGACATTAGTCAGTGATTGAATTTGTGAGGAAGGCTGCATCCTCATTCTCGAGCAATTACTCAACTGAACTAAAAGATCATATGTATGAATTAATTCACTCCCCTGGGCCTCAGTTGAAAACTGCCCCTAGTATGCTTCAAGTCACTGACCACAGGTGGGGAATCCTATGTCTTCCGGCATCCTGGTAGGCTCTTTCTCCCTTTTTGTTCCCATCAGTTAAGATTCCAAAAGGGAGTTCTACTCAAATTGTATCTTCATGATTTTGCTTCATGATCTGGCTGAAGATTTTGATTGCTCCAGCAATTCTTCTCTCTTATTCTTCACAGATTAGATCTTCCTCCAGTGACCAAGCTATATTTATTTTCTGCACCCTGACTCGGTTGAGTCGACTTTAGACTTGAAGCTTCCTCATGGCTCCTGGTTAACTCTTTTATCTTTGTCAATCACTGGCCTCTCCTATTCCCCTCCATCTTGCAATCCCTGAATGCAGGCCATTTGGCAATTTATGTTCTTTGTCCTGACCTACATTGCATTCCCAGATAAGAAAACTTTTAGATGGTAATTTGAGGTTAGGTAGTTTATTTGGATGTTGACCAAAGGAAACACAATAAGGGGAGTAATAAAGCAAAATGCAGAAGGGGGGAAAGCAAAAAAAAAAAAAAGTACTATCACAAGGTTGGATCTATAGAAAACTGGGGATCACTTCTGCTGGGGAACTCTAGAATTCACAATAAAGTATACCTCCAAATCATCCTGCCCTTTTTCCATGGGGAAAGTTGGATCCAGTAATTATTCTCTAATTCCTATTTGTCATTGCTAAAGGTTGCTCTCCAAGAGCATTCACTTTCTTAGGGATTAACTCACATGTGGGTGAAAAAAAGTCCTAAGGCAAAAATTTGCAGGGAATGAGGTTGTTAAGTATTGGACAGTGAATGTTGACAGAATATGAAGGAGTTACTACTAGCAACTGATGAAGCATTCTTATTTTCTAATACTAATAGGGGAACTTTTGGCATTTATAAAACAGAGAGATAAGGCCAACCCCACCCCATGTACACAGAACTGGTATTTGTAAAGCTCCAAAACAGCATCCATTCAAAGTTTTCTGCTTCATTCATGCCTACTATTCTCTCATACAAATTTGTTTATTTTGTGAATTGTCTCTTTCAAAAGGCCAGTATTACTGAACTTGTCCACAGTATCCATGTTTGTTCTCTCACATGACCCTCACAGTTAATTGGAAAAAGGACATGGAATTGACCTGGGGATAAACAATCTGATTCTCTTTCTAGGAATTTGGCATCGGGACTGAAGAAACTATTTGGTCTCAACTATTCATTTAGGAATGAGGGCTGAAAGGAAGCAATACATATAGCAAGAAAACATCTATAAGGCCTGACTTCATATAGGCAAATATATAGAGATACAAACTAGAGATGTTTGTTCACTGATGATATTCCAATGGCTTGTTCATATCACTGGAGCGATCTGTCTGGATTGCTTATCTCTGGGTTCATGAATTATACTTGGATTATATGATAAGTTTCTCCTTCACAGTTAAATCTCAAACATTAACTTTTTACTCTGAATGAGTTTACCAAATACATATATATATATATGTGTGTGTGTGTGTGTGTGTGTGTGTGTGTGTGTGTGTGTGTGTGTATTTTTTTCTAGACCTGCTTGAAGATTGTGCACAAAAAATGCTGGCATATGGATAAGGGATTTAGAAGGTTAACGGCTTCCACATTTTACCAAGGGTAGACCTAGCTGTGGTGAGGAAGATGAAGCATATATAACCAGATATAGAGAAAAACAAACATCATGAAGTTATCTTATTTATATATCTTGCCAGAGTCCAGCTCCAGCAGGTTCAGGGTTTCCCAAAGGATGAGCAGCATCGGCGAATGAGTGGACACAGACTCAGTGCTTGTGTGAGACTGCTCATTTACTGCTCGCAAATCTGTGATTTATATACCTTTTTGTTACATTGCCTTTTGGGTGACACACATGAGAAATCTTTTCTTGACATTACTCAAATTCTCCAAAACAAGTTTCTTAAGGCATTAATGATGGTTATGTGAAACTTTCCAAGTGTTTTTCTCATATTTTTATGGTTAGGTGGACAGCCATGTAAAACTTTTCACGTACTCTTCTCATACTTTAATAATTAGATACAATCACTTTCCTTAAAGCTATGAAACAAAAAACTTATATGATTATTTCTTTAAAGCTAAACACACTCATAACACAAAAATCCCATTACCCTATACTTGAATACCCATGATATTTCAAAATTAAGCATAATCTATGTATTAAAACTAATATTTAATCTTTTCCTAGAAATCACATAACAGCAAAAGTTAACCTGTTATATACTTAACTATGGCCAAGTACACTTAAACAAATATTTTCTACCACAAGGAACTAAACTTTCATTTGTGTAGCTATAAAGAAACCAATTTCCAGAACAATGACATTTCTTGGGGTTCTGCCAGTACAAACTGCACAGCAATCTACAATTAGTGGGCCTCCATCTGCAGCCCCAGTTTCTTAACATAATGTTGAGGGTTCCCCTTAAGGGGGTATGAATTTTATCTAGTACTTTAATGGGAATTTCTTGTCTTGTCACTACAGGACAGGCTACAATTTTTCCTCTCTGTGCTATAACTGCAGGATGAATTGATAAAATTTCCCGCAATCCCCCAGGGTCTATTTTCTGTAGTTGGTTAGCAAGTTGTAGTTTCTCAATCCCCTAGGATTTCCACCAGCAACATGACTAAGCAAAGCAGGAGAAGCAGAACCACCGCTTTCCTGGACATGCCATGCTGCCTGGGGTCATCAGTCTCCTTGACCATTTCAGAAGACAGACCTTTGCAGTCGGTCCCCAACAATATCTGAGTTAAATATATTTTCATTTTAACATTCTTATTATGGTAAAATACACATAACCTAAAATTTACCCTTAAATTCTTTTTAGGTATGCAATTCAGTAGCATTAAATACATTCACATTGCTGTGCAACCATCACCACTGTCTATCTCCAAAACTCTTTTTATCTTTCCAAACTGAAACTCTGTACCCATTAAACAATAATTCTCCATTTCTCCCTACCATGGTCCCTGGAAAACATTTTATTTTCTGTCTCTATTCATTTGACTAGTCTAGGCTTCTCATATAAGTGGAAGCATAGAGTATTTGTTCTTTTGTGACTGGCTCATTCTACTCAGCATAATGTCTTTATTCTACTTGGCATAATGTCTTCAAGATTCATCCATGTTCAGCATGTGCCAGAACTTCATTTCTTTATAAGGTTGAATAATATTCCACTGTATGTGTATATAACATTTTGCTTATCCACTCATCCATCAATGAACACGTGGGTTGCTTCTTCTTTTGGGGTATTATGAATAGTGCTGCTATAAAAAATGGATGCACAAATATTTGTTTGAATTACTGCTTTCAATTTTGAGGAGTATATGCCCAGAAGTAGAATTAGCATACCACATGTTAATTCTATTTTTCATTTTTGAAGAACTGCCATACCTTTTTCCATTGTGCTTGCACCATTTTATATTAGCACCAGCAATATAGAAGGGTTCCAATATTTTGCATATTCTTGTCAACTGAGTCAAATATTTTTAGTGAAGATTTACAGTATTTTCAGCCAAGAGAAACTTAGACTTACACATTCTTATTTTTCTGGACACAGTTGTCATTGATAAGGACTACTCCTTAGGAATGTTAACTTTCTTATGGAATTAATTCACACATGGGTGAAAGCCCTTAGGCAGAAATTTGCCAAAGTTATACTGGAGGGCTTGTTTTAATATATATATATAGTTTTTTAAATTAAAATTTTAAGTTAAATACAATTGTAAAAAAATAAAAAGAGGAGGTTGGGCATGATGGCTCACATCTGTAATCCCAGCATTTTGGGAGACAGAGGTAAGAGGATTACCTGAGTCCAGGAATTCGAGACTAGCCTGGACAACTTGGTGAGACCTCATCTCTACAATTTAAAAAAATTAGCTGGCTGTGGTGATGCACAACTGTAGTTCAAGCTACTTGGAAGGCTGAGGTAGAGGGACCAGCAGGTTGCGGCTGTGCTGGCCGTGAGTGTACCACTGCACTCCAGCCTGGGAGACAGAGTGAGACTCCAAATCAAAAATAAATAAATAAATAAATAAGAGAGCCACCATATGCATTTCACCCAGTTACTCCTAATATCTCATATAACTATAGTACAATATCACAAATAAACAACATTCATACAGTGAAGATACACAACAGTACCATTACAAGGACCCTTTCATGCTGTCCTTTTATAGCCAAGTTCCCTTCCATCCCATTCCAATCCCCTCTTGAACCACTAATATGTTCTCCATTTCTATAATTTTGTCATTTCAGCAATATTACATAAATAAAATCATACAGTATGTGCCATTTATGAATTGGACTTTTTCATTCAGCATAATTCTCTGGAGATTTATCCTGGTTGTTGTTTGTATAAATAACCTGTTCCTTTCCTTTTTATTGCAGAGTAATATGCAATGGCACGGACCTTACAATGTGTTTTATCATTCACCTATGGAAGGATATCTGGGTTGTTTACCCTTTTTGGCTAT
Organism: Carlito syrichta; assembly: GCF_000164805.1. Taxonomy (NCBI): domain Eukaryota; kingdom Metazoa; phylum Chordata; class Mammalia; order Primates; family Tarsiidae; genus Carlito; species Carlito syrichta. The sequence continues at coordinate 314,908 of NW_007232506.1, forward strand.
TCCAAGTAAATTTGCCATAGACTTTGATGTACAGACTTTTGTGAGAACACACAATTTATATTTTAGAGCAGAATGTCAAGAGTGCAATTGCTGAGTCATAATAAAAACTACTAAATTATTTTCAAAGTCACTATACCCTTTCCCATTCCCACCAGCAATGTATGAAAGGAGCCCCACCCAAAAAAAACCAGAATTATCTTTTGGAGGATGGGCCCCTTGCAGTACACTTCGGACCAAATTGTCAACAAAAGTGTTTATCTGGAAGTTTTGAGAAGGTTGCATCACAATTTACAGAAGAAACATCCTGAGTTGTGGCAAACAGGTGATTGGTTCTTCCACTATGACAACGCACTTGCCCACACTGTCCTGAGTGTTTTTGACCAAAAAACGGCGTGACTTTCCATGCTCCAACATCCCTATTCGCCAGATGTCTCCCGGAGTGATCTGTTTTTGTTCTCCCAGATGAAAGACGTCCTCAGCCATTGCCTTACTAGACTCTGGTGTGGCCATGTGTTCTTTGAGCTATGACTGTCTCCATGTTTCCTGACTTTGGCCCCCTTCCCTACCTTGGGGAAGTGAATCTCCTTTTTCTTTCTCTCTCGTTCTCTCTCTGATTTATTTTTAAATAAACTATATTTTCTAATCTAACTTTTAAAAAAAAGTCCTCGAAGAGAAATGTTTTGCCAATGTGGAAGAAGATGAAACAAAAAGTGGCAGAATCACTAAGCGGCATCAAAATTGACAAGCTCATTGACTGTTTTGAGCAGTGGAAAAAGCTTCTCAATAGGTGTATTGCATCAATCGGAGAGCACTTCAAAGGTGACTGAAGTTTAAACATTTACAAACAAATACACAGTTTTTTATAAATAAATTCCAGTTTTAGATTTCCCCCCTCATGTGTGTGATTCAGTTTCTCTACTTTCTCACCACATTTGTCACTATTTTTAATCTTAGCCAGTTTGACAGATATAAAATGATTAATCATTTTGAATATATTTTCATAGTTTCATTGCCTTCTGTATTTCCTCATTCATGAAATGCATCTTCATGTTTTTTTTTTCTCATTTTCTAATCACACTGCTTTGTTGTTGCTGACTTGAGTTTTGAGAATTCCAATATATTGCAGGTAGTAGGCCTTTGTCAGCTACACATATAGTTTGGTTTGCAACTATTTTTCTCCTAGTGTATTGCTTGTGTTTTTATTTTCTTAAGAGGGTCTTTTACAGAGCAAAGGTTTCTAATTTTGATGGAGTCTTCTTTATCAGTATTTTCCTTTATATATTATGCTGTTAGTATCAGGTCTAGAAACTTTTTGCTTATAAGGTTTTCTCCTATATGTATTTTTTATTCAGAAGTTTTCTACTTTTACAGTTTACTTTTAAATTCATAATTATATTTTAGTTAATTTTTGTATATGATGTGAGACTTAAGTTGAGGCTTACCATTATTTTTATTTTTGTCTCTACATGTCCAAATGTTCCTGCATCATTTGTTGAAAGTCTATCTTTTCTCCATTAAATTGCTTTTGTATCTTTGTCCGAAATTAGTTCAGTGTATTTTTGTGGGTCTATTTATTTACAGAGGTCTTATCCTATTCCATTTGTTTATGTGTCTATACTTCAACCAGTTACACATGATCTCAATTACTGTAAATATAATCAATCTTAAAATTGTGTAGACTGATAACTTCCACTTTAAGCTCTTTTACCATGAATGTTTTAGGTACTCTAATTTATTTGCCTTTCTATGTAAATTTAGATAACTTAATCTATGTCTCAAAAAATCTTTCTAGGACTTTGATAAAATTTTCCTTAAATCTGAATATCAATTTGAGGAGAATAAACATCTTTACTATATTGAGTCTTCCACGATCATGGCATATCTCTCAACTTATATCTTAAACTCTTTTAGTTTTGGTTTGTTTTTGTTTTTTGTTTTTTGTTATTGAGTTGGAGTCTCACTCTGTTGCCCAGGCTGGAGTGCAGTGGCACACTCACGACCACCCCAGTGTCAACCTGCGACTCAGGCAATCCTTCTGCCTCAGCCTTCCAAGTAGCTGGAACTACAGGCATGTACCACCTAGCAAGGCTAATTTTTTTTATTTATTGTAGAGACAAGGTCTCGCCAAGTTGTCCAGGCTGATCTCAAATACACGGACTCAGGCAATTCTCTCACCTCCATCTCCCAAAGTGCTGAGATTACAGGTGTGAGACACCACGCCTGGCTTATCGTAATTTCTTTAATTTGTGTTTAGTAGTTTTTAGAATCCAAGTCATGTGCAAGTTTTGTTTTGCAATTAAATACTTCATTTTAAGCAATTGCATATGGTATTATATTTTTAATTTCTCTGCCCTTGTGTTCATTGCTAATATGTAGAAATATATCTAATTTTTGTATGTTTATTTTATATTGTGTGACCATGCTGAACTCACTTATTGGTTCTAACAGTTTTGATGCCTGGGAATTTTTTTCATGTAAAAAAAAAATCAGGTTATCTGCAAATATGGACAGTTTTATTTCTTCCTTTTTTATCTGTATGCCTTTTGTTACCTTTTCTTGCTTTATTAAAGCACTGACTAGAGCATCTGGAACCATGTTGAAGTAGAGAGGTAAGAACAGACATTCTTGCCTTACCTGTGATTTCAGAAATAAAGCATTCAGTCTTTCACAATTTAGTGTACTGTTAAATGTTATCATTTAATACATGAACTTTATGAAACTGAGGAAGTTCTTCTCTATTGCTTGTTTTCTAAGAGTTTTAAAATGAATAGGTGTTGAATTTTTTCATATGCTTTTTTGTGTATCAATGATGTGATTTTTCTTATTTAGTCAGTTAATATGTTGGATTGTATTGATTGATTTTTTTTTAACCCTGAACCAGCTTTGCAACACAAGAATAAGCCACACATTGTATATAAATCTTTCCATTTATTGTTGAATTATGTTTGTTAATGCTTTGTTAACTTTTTTGTATCTGCATTCAAGAAGTATATTTGTCTAGGGTTTGTTTTATTTTGTTTTCCCAAATTGTCTTAGTCTGGTTTTAAGAACAGTTTTGTTCTGTTTCCTTGAAAGATTTGTGTAGAATTTTTGTCAGTTTCTCTTCAAACCTTTGGTGGATTTGTTCACTGAAACAACCTGGGTTTGGAGATTTCTGTTGTGAGGGAGAATTCTAAAATTAAAAATTCAATTTTATTAATTTATATGCACATATATGGCTATTTAAATTGTTTATTTCATATAGTTTACCTTTGATAGTTTGTGACTTAACAAAAAAAATTTTTTTAGAGGTGGAGTCTCACTATATTGCCCAGGCTAGAGTGCAGTGGCTATTTACAAGCATGATCATAGCTCACTGAAGCCTCAAACTCATGGGCTGAAGCAATCCCACCACCTTAGCCTCCAAAGTAATTGGGATTACAGGAACCACCGCATGTGGCCTATCATTCTTTCTTATCTCTGTGATATCAACAGGGTCTGTAGTGATACAACCTCTTTCTTTCCTAATATAAGTAAAATGTTAATCTTCTCCCTATTATCTTTGTCCATCTGTTTGTTAGACGGTTGCCAATTTTATGATATTTTTTAAAAGCCTACTCTTTGTTGCATTATTTTTTTCTGTTAATATTTTTTAAGCTTTATTAATTTCAGCTCTTATCTTTATTGCTTTTTTCCTTCTACTTGCTTTAGGTTTATTTTGTTATTTCTTTTCTAGGCTACTGAGGTAGGTATTTATGGTACTGAGTTGAGATTTCTTCTCATATCTAATTCATGCATTTATTTATATATAATTCCTTATTAACACTGTCTTAGCTGTGTCTCAAAAATATGATATATTATCATATTTATTCAACATATTTTTATTCTCCTAGGTACTTCTTAAACTCATGTATTATATAGAAAAGTGTTAGTTTCCAATATTTGAAGTTTTTTCTTTTATCTTTCTATTATTGACTTCAAGTTTGATTCCACTGTAGTCAGAGAACACAGTCTGTGTGAATTTAATTATATAAAATTTGTGAGAATTTCCATCAAGATGGTGACGGGACAAGTCAGATTGTAAGAGTCTCAACAGAGGGTGGCTGCTGCAGTCAGACCCACACACTGCATCACTGCCGCAGACACTGCCTCCGCAAAAAGTTCCTGCAGCAGCCGGTCCCATGCACTGCACTGCAGGAACCACCACCACAGCCCTCAGCTCCCAGCCCCATGGAATTCCAGGCTCCCTCGCTGTCCACGCCACCCTATCCCACCCCAGGCAGCCCCATGTTGCACCGACCTGCAGTGCCTGACTGTCCCACACTCCGCCACCCCTGGTTCAACCCCCAGCCATGGCGGGACAGGAGATCAGCTGGAGCCCCAAGTCCAATCAGTAGAGAGAGAGGATTGGGGAGGGCCAGGGAGGAGGCCCATGCCCAGTGAAGAGATGCCCACCATAGCCATTCTCTCTGTCCCAAGACAAGGCAGAGACCTATATCACCCCACCCAGCTCTGGCTAGCTCTGCTCAGCCTCCAACTTGGGACCTAAGTCGGTACATTTGTCTGTGATCACTGTTACTCTTCTCTCTCTCCACCTTTCCCTTCTTGCCCTTCCCTGTTCTATTCTTTTCCTTTTTCTTACCTCATTTTGCTTTCAGGAAGCAAATTTATCCCCCACTGCATGGACAGGTTGCAAGGCAATGGGAAGGGGGTTCCAGGGTACCCATATACCTGTTGGTGGATACTGGGATCTGCAGATAGATTTCAAATCACAGTTATCCCTTCAATTAAGTCATAAAACTGCAAAAAAGTAAGTACAGTCCCCAACTCACAGTCCATCTTCAGAATTGAACAAAACTAGAAGATTCATATAAGGATGAATAGGAGATTGTGCAAACAGAAGAAAAAGCAACCCCATCATCCCTGAACAACAGAATTTTAAAAGGTGGGGGGGAGAAAAAAGCGGAGAGGAAAATCTACACAAATAAAAAAAAAAACAAAAGAAGAATATGGGTCTCACACAGACCCCTGGGAGGTCAGACACTGAGAAAACAGATTTTGGAATGCAAAAATCGAAGAGTCCCCAGAATGACTTGTGACATACTACAAACCCAGACATCAAGATATTAATAGAGAGAATAGAGAATTGAGGAGAGAGAGGAGGAAAATAGGAAGGATTGATAACTGAGATAACAGCAGAAAAGAATACTGAGATTGAAATAAAAAACAAATCAGCCAAGTAGAAAAAAGAATCTCAGAGTTTGAGGACCAAAATATAGAACAAACCTGATGTGTCAAAAACATAGAAAAGAAACATAAAAAGACAGAACAAAACCTTCAAGAGATTAGTGATTATTTCAAGAGGCTGAACCTAAGAACAATTGGACTCATTGATGCAGAAAGAGAGATTGAGACCACCCTGGAACAAACATTCCATGAAAGTATTCAAGAAAACTTCCCTCATATCATCAGTGATGGGAAAATTCAAACACGAGAGATCCACAGAACCCCTGCAAGACAACAAATGAGAAGACCAACTTCAGAGACATAATAATACACCTAAACAAAGTATGTATAAAAGAAAATATCCTAAAGGCAGAAAGAGAAAAAGGCCAACTACCTCCCGGGGAAGACCAATGAGAATAGCAGTAGATTTATCGACAGAAACACTTCAGGCTAGGAAAGCATAGAGCCCAATCTTCAAAGTTCTCAAAGGTAAACAATTTCAACCAAGAATAAACTACCCAGCTAAGGTAAGATTCATCAATGAGGGAGAAGCAAAATCTTTCCCAGACATTAAATCTCTAAGATTTTATGCTAGCTCTAGACCACCTCTACAAGAAACACTTAAGAAAGCATTCAACACAGAAAAAAAAGGAAAAAGAATGACAACATTCTTTGCAAGAGTGCAGGAAAAAGATTGAAAACACACATGAATCAACCCAAAATCAAAAGAAAGACAACAACAACAACTCTAAAAGAACCTTATGACAGAGATAAACTCTCACATTTCAATAATTAGCATGAATGTGAATGCACTAAATGCACCACTGAAAAGACATAGGGCCAGGCTCAGTGGCTCAGCCTGTAACCCCAGCACTATGGGAGGCCAAGGTGAGAGGATTGCCTGAGCCCATGCGTTCAAGATCTGCCTGGGCAACTTGGTGAGACCTCATCTCTACAATAAATAAAAAATTAACCATGCGTGGTAGCACATACCTGTAGTTTTGGAGTCTTGGAAGGCTGAGGCAGAAGGATTGCTGGAGCCCAGCAGATTGAGGCTGTGGTGGCCAGAAGCATGCCACTGCCCTACAGTCTGGGTGACAGAGTGAAACTACAACTCAAAAAAATTAAAAAAAAGAAAAGAAAAGACATAGAATGGCAAAATGGATAAAATTTCATCAGGCAACAATATATTATCTCCAGGAGACTCATCTCACCAGAAAGGACACTCACAGACTCAAAGTAAGAGGATGGGAAGTAAAATTTCAGGCAAATGGAGCACAGAAGAAAGCTGGAGTTGCAATCTTAATATCAGACAAAATACCCTTTCAGCTATCAAAAATTTAAAAAGATATAGAAGGTTACTACATAATGATAAAAGGTTCAATTCATCAACAAGACATATCCATCCTAAACATATATTCATCCAACATAGGAGCACCAACTTTCATAAAGCAACTTCTAGGCAAACTTAAAAAAGATATTGACTCTAACACTGTCATAGCTGGGGACTTTAATACCCCACTCAAAACCCTAGACAGATCATCAGGACAAAAAAATCAGCAAGGATATCTGGAACCTCAACGTAAGTCTTGACCTAGAGAACACTCCACCCAACGACCTCGGAATATACATTCTAATCATCACCACATGGAATGTACTTCAAGATCAACCACATCATTGGCCAAAAATCAGACATAAGCAAATTTCATAAGATGGAAATTTTGCCATGCAACTTCTCAGACCACAGTGTAATAAAAAATATGCACAAAGACATGGACATGAAAGAGCATGATGCTAAGCAATTCCGGGGTCAACATGGAAATCACAACAGAGATTAAAAGATACCTGGAGACAAATGAAAATGAAGAAACATCTTACCAAAATCTCTGGGATGCCATGAAATCAGTAGTAAGAGGAGAATTCATATCTCTACAAATACACATGAAGAAAATGGAAAGATCAGAAGTTAACAACCTAACAAGTCACCTAAGAAACCTGGAAAAGCAAGACCATCAAAACCCTAACTTCAGCAGAATAATCCAGATCACCAAAATAGAAACTCAAAAACGGAACATAGAAGACAAAAAGATACTACAAAAAAATCAACAAAACTAAAAGCTGGTTCTTTGAAAGGATAAACAAGATTGATGATCCTATAGCTAGACTGACTAAGAAAAAGAAAAAGCCCAATAAACACAATCAGAAACATAAAATGAAGTCACATCTGACCCTGAAGAAATACAAAAGATTAACAGAGACTACTGTGGGGGTCCAGCCCCATAAGGGTCGTAAGGTTTCCTGAAGGAGAGACGGATAGGAGAAAGATGAAAACATTATACTCGGACACCTGCTTCCTGAACAAATGACAATTTAATGTTAGTTAACACAGAGCTTTTATACCATTTGTAAAGGGGCAAGACAAAGAAAATTCCTTCACGTACATATCCTCTAAAAGTTACCACCATCTAGCAGTCTTAGCAACAAATAAACCAAGATCCCTATAAACATACAGACAACGAGTCTTATTCACAAAGCCAAAAATGATAGTTTTAGCCCAAAGTCCCGAATTACAGTCCTTGAAATGTCTCAAGAAAGTTTCCAAGTGCAAAGTTCTTCATGTAGCAGTAGTTTTCCCATCTGGGGCTTCTATGACCTTCAGAGCTTTGTAATTGCCTCTCTTGTCTAGATGTCTTTGTTACTTTTCTCTTATTCTGCAGTGCTTGTTTCTAAAGAGAACTCAAAAGAAACTTTTAGTAATGTTTACCGGGCCCCCAAGGTTGCTTTCTGTCTTTAGCTAATCTATCATAAAAGTGTCTGATTAGTATATTATGAGTTCAGTGAAAACTCACTTTATAAACGCTAACTTAGAGTTTTAACTATTGAATTAAGTAAAAACCTTAACGATAATCTTTATCCTAAGTCAATGAAAACAGTGTTATAAAAAACCTACATAACTCTGAAATAAGTGTTAGAACTTATGATGAATTCATAATGGCTTACTATAAACTCATGCTTCTAAAAAACCTTATGTCTAAAAACTAAACTGCATAATCCTAAATCAAATAAGGAGTGAATATACTTATATCATTTATTACTTAAGCAATCTCTAGTAACTTATAACCAAGTGAAAGAAAGCATTCTTGATGTGCTTCAGAGTTTAACCCTTGCATATGTTAGAAAACGCCAAGCGGCATAGTGGGAAAATGGAAAAATGAACCATGACATTACCAGGTTAGCTGTACTTCGCATAAACATGCCATTTTCTTCTTCCACAGCTGCACAGAATTTCTTCAGCCGTACCAACAGCAAAGACAGAAAACAGAAGGGCTTCAGCTGCCCGGACTCACTTTGCGGCTGGGGGTCCTCAGTGCACCTGGACTTTGTAAATCAGGTGGGCCTCCAAGGCTGGCTCCCAACAGACTACTACGTACATTTGTATGGAAACAAACTTGAAAACTGAAAGGAAATGGAGGACTTTCTGACATCACACAACCTCCCTAGATTGAAACAAGAAGAAATTGAGACACTAAATAGACCAATAACAATCCAGGAAATTGACTATGTCATAAGAAATCTACCTACAAAAAAAAGCTCTGACCAGATGGCTTTTCAACAGAATTCTACAAAACATACAAGGAGAAACTGATACCAATCCTGTTGAAAGTAATCCAGGTGATTGAGAAAGATAGAACTCTCCCCAAATCATCTTATGAAGCTAACATCACATTAATACCCAAGCAAGGTAAAGACTCAACAAAGAAAGAGAACTAGAGGCCAACATCCTTGATGAACACAGATGCTAAAATTCTCAACAAGATCCTAGCAAATCGAATTCAACAATACTTCTCAAAAATCATCCATCATGACCAAGTAGTCTTCATCTCTGGAATGCAAGTTTGGCTCAACATTTATAAGACCATAAACACAATTGAATACATCAACAGATGTAAAAACAAAAACCACATGATTTATGATTAGATGCAGAAAAAGCTTTTTATAAAATCCAACACCTTTTTTTGATAAAAACCCTTGAACATCTATGCATAGATGGAACATACCTCAAAAGAGTAAGAGCCATTAACGAGAAACCAACAGATAGCATAATGCTAAACAGATAGAAATTGGAACCATTTCCCCTGAAAAGTGGAACAAGATAAGGACACTAACACTAACTCTCACCTCTCTGGTTCAACATAGTTTTGGAAACCCTAGCTAGAGCATTCAGAGAAGAGAAGACGATCAGGGATATCCAAAAAGGAAAAGAGGAAGTCAAGTTATCTCTCTTTGCAGATGGCATGATTCTATACCTTGAAACCCCAAGAGAATCTGTCAAAAAATGCCTTGCTCTGATAAAGGACTTTGGCAAAGTCTCAGGGTATAAAATAGATGTGCAAATGACAATTGCATTTCTATACCCCAATAATAAACAAACAAAAACCCAAATAAAAAGCACAATTCCATTCACAATAGTCACACAAAAAAGAAATACCTTCGCATCTTCCCAACCAGAGATGTGAAATACCTTTACAATGATAACTACAAAACACTGCTCAAAGAAATCAAAGATAACACAAGTGGAAAAATATTCCATGTTCATAGATTGGAAGAATCAACATTGCTAAGATGTCCATTCTACCTAAGGCAATCTACAGATTTAATGCAATACTCATCAAATTACCAGCAACATTCTTCTCAGAACTAGAAACAACAATAGAGAAATTCATATGGAAATATAAGCTAGCAAGAATAGTCAAAACAATCCTCAGCAAAAAAAGAAACAAAAACCCAAAGCAGGAGGTATCACATTCCCAGAATTTAAACTTTATTATAAAGATACAATAATCAAAACAGCCTGATATTGGTACAAGAAAAGGCATATAAACCAATGGAACAGGATAGAGATTCTGGAAGCAAAGCCTCAATTTCTCAACCAACTCATCTTTTAAAAAGCCTCCAACAATCACTGGGGAGAGAAGACTCTATTCAGTAAATGGTGCTGGGAAAACTGGCTGATCATATGCAGAAGATTGAAACAAAACCGCTACCTATCCCCATACACAAAAATTAACTCTAAATGGATCAGAGACCAAAGCATAAAACCTCAAACTATAAGAACCGTAGAAAATGCAGGAGACACTCTTAGGGAAATTGGAACTGGCATCCAATTCCTGAACAAAACCCGAAGTGCCCATGCCATAAGAGATAATATAGGCAAGTGGGACCCATCAAACTGACAAGCTTCTGCAAAGCCAAAGAAACCATCAGGAGAGCAGGGAGACAGTCCACAGACTGGGAAAAAATATTTGCCAACTCCATGTCTGGCAAAGGCCTAACATCTAGGATCTACAAGGAACTCAAACGTGCTGAAAAGGAAAAAACAAACAGCCCCATTACAAAGTGGGCAAAATATATGAATAGACAGTTCTCAAAGGAAGACATACAAGTAGCCAACAGATATATGAAAAAATGTTCAGCCTCACTAGTCATCAAGGAGGTGCAAATTCAAACTACACTGGGATACCACCTAACTCCAGTCAGAATGGCCATAATCAATAACTCAAAAAATAACAGATGCTGGAGAGGATGTGGTGAAAAGGGAACACTGCAAACTAGCACACCCTCGGTGGAAAACAGTGTGGCGATTTCTAAGAGTTCTAAAAATCGACCTTCCATATGACCCCACTGACCCCCTGCTGGGAATATACCCAGAAGAACTAAAATCACTTTATAAAAAAGATACCTGCACGCGTATGTTTATTGCAGCATTGTTCACAATTGCAAGAACATGGAACCAACCATGTTGCCCATCAAAAGAGGACAGGATAAAAAAATATGGTACATATACACAATGGAATATTATGCAGCCACGAAGAACAAAATCATGAATTTTGCAGCAACCTGGATGGAATCAGAGTCTATAATACCTAGTGATCTTTCACAGAAACAAAGAACTGAGTATCACATGTTCTCACTCATAAGTGGACCTTGAACAATTACCATAATACTATAAGAAAAGGATTGACAGTAGCAGGAAACTGCAGTGGGGAGGGAATCAGGGAGCTGGGACTGACAGTAGTAGAAATCTACCTGGGGAAGCGAGGACACACCTCATCAACAAGGGTACCTGCACAATGAATATTTGTATACCTAGCACTGAATTGTACCCCACAATTTAAAAATAAAAAAATATAAAAGTTAGAAAAGGAGAAAAATAAAATAAAATTTGATAAGCTATGTTTTGTGGGCCAGGATATGGTCAAACTTGGAATATGTTATCTGAGTACTTAAAAATAATGTGTATTAGGCTGTTGTTGGATGTTCTATAAACACCAATTAGATCTTACCAGTTGTTAGCGATATTGAGTTACTCTTTATCTTTGTTGAATTTTTGTTTAGTCTTATTAATTATTGAGTGAGAAATGTTGAAGTCTTCAAATATAATTTTAAATATGTCTATATCTCTTTTCAGTTCTATGAGTTTTGTCATCACATATCAGGTAGCTTTTTAGATTATAGGATGTCACTCTGTCTCTAGTTATTTTATTTGCTCTGAGGTCTATGCCAACTAATATTAATACATATACTCCTGTTTTCTCTTATCAATGTGTGCATGATTTTTTTCTACTTGTTTTACTTTCAATCTGTCAATACCATTATAGATGAAATGAGTTTCTTAAAAACAGCATATTCTCAGGTCCTGGTTTTTAATCCACTCTGCAAATCTCTCTCTCTCTTTTTTTTTGTTGTTGTTTTTTGAGTTGGAGTCTCACTCTGTCGCCCAGACTGGAGTGCAGTGGCCGCTCCCAGCCACCGCAGCCTCGACCTGCTGGGCTCCGGCGATCCTTCCGCCTCAGCCTTCCGAGTAACCGGAATTACAGGCGCGCGCTACCACGCCTGGCTAATTTTTTGATTTATTGTAGAGATGAGGTCTTGCCTGCCCAGGCGGGTCTCGAACCAGCGGGCTCAGGCAATCCACTCACCTCAGCCTCCCAAAGGCGCGGGATTACAGGCTGAGCCACCAAGCCCGGCTTGCAAATCTCTCTTTTAATTAGTGTCCTCAGGTCACTTACATTTAATGTAATTGTTGCTGTGTTAAAACTTAAATGTGACTTTTTTCTTTGTTTATTCCGCTTTTTTCTATTTACTTTTCTGTCTTTTTGTGGGTTGCTTGTACATTTTTTGAATTCCATTTTGATTCATCAATAGTGTTTTCAAGAGTGCCTCTTTGTATAATATTTTTATGGTGGCTAGGTGCAGTGGCTCAAGCCTGTAATCTCAGCACTTTGGGAGGCTGAAGTGAGAGGATTGCCTGAGTCCATGGGTTTGGGAACAGACTGGCTAGACTTCATCTCTACAGTAAAATTAAACAACAAAAAAATTAGCCTGGTGTGGTAGCGCATGCCTGTAGTTCCGGCTGCTTGGCAAACTGAGGCAGAAGGATCGTCTGAGCCCAGCAGGTCGATGCTGGAGTGACTGTGAGGGAGCCACTGCACTCCAGCCTGGGCAACGGGGTGAGACTCCAACTCAAAAAAATATATGTATCTTTATGGTTGCTCCTTTGTTATATGATATAACTTATCACAGTCTCTTAGTGTCATTGTTTTATCAGTGTGAGTGAATTACAGCATTTTTACCTCCTTTTACATCCCTTTACTTTCCCTTGTTTGATATATAATTGTTTTAAATATTTCCTCTGTATTTATTTAGAACCATATAAGACAGTGTTATAATTTTTTCTTCCAACATTAACATCATTTTAAAAATTTAAAAGGAGCCGGGCTCGGTGGCTCAGCCTGTAATCCCGCGCCTTGGGAGGCTGAGGTGAGTGGATTGCCTAAGCCCGTGGGTTTGAGACCCGCCTGGGCAACTTGGCAAGACCTCATCTCTACAATAAATCAAAAAATTAGCCAGGCGTGGTAGCACTCGCCTGTAGTTTCAGCTACACGGAAGGCTGAGGCGGAAGGATCGCTGGAGCCCAGCAGGTCGAGGCTGCAGTGGCCGGGAGCAGCCACTGCACTCCAGTCTGGGTGACAGAGTGAGACTCCAACTCAAAAAAAAAAAAAAAAACTTAAAAGGAAAAAGAAAGTCTATGATATTTACCCATATTATGCTATATTTTTTCTTATATTCCATTATTTCTTCTTTTATAATTTCCTTTCTTTTATGACAATATAAGTTTCTTGGTGATAAATTACATTATTTTTTCTTCATCCAAAAATATCTTGACTTTCCCTTAAACCTTGAACAACATTTTCACTGGGTATAGGATTCTGAATTGACAGTTCTTTATTTTTCTTTGTCTTTTTTTTTAAGCAGGATTTATTGAGAGGACAGAAAAGCTCCCATATTGGGAGGAGACCCGAAGGAGTAGCCCTTTATTTTTCAACACTTGAAAAATGTTGTGCCACTTTCTTTTTTTAAAATGTAATTTAATTTAATTTTAAAATTATGGGGTATAAGTCAGGATTGCATACATAAATGGTTTGGGTACAGTTGAAGTTTTGGGCCTCCCGTGAGACCTCACTTCACCTGGATTATGATCAGGCACCATTATTAATGTTATGTGCCCCCCCCCGGCAGTGTCCCATTACTACCAATCCCTTTCTTGTAATATTATAATAGGTGGTCAGGGTCCACTTGCAAGTGAGAACATGTGATACTCAGTTATTTGTTTCTGTGAAAGATCACTGAGTATGGATAGGCTCCAAATCCATACAAGTTGCTGTGAAGTTCTTAATTTTGTCCTTCTTTATGGCTGCGTAATATTCCATCATGTATATGTACCACATTTTTTATCCAGTCCACTTTCGATGGGCAGCATGGTTGGTCTCATGTTTTTGCTATTGAGAATATTGCTGCAATAAACATGTGTGTGTAGGTATCTTTTTGGTAGAATGATTTGAGTTCCTTTGGGTATATTCCCAGAAGAGGGATGTCTGGGTCATATGGAAAGTCAATTTCTAGCTCTTTAAGAAATTGTCACACTGTTTCCCTTAGAAGTCAAATTAGTTTACACTTCCACAACAGTGTAGAAGTGTTTCCTTTTCTCTGCATCCTTCCCAGCAACTGTTGTTTTTGTTTTATTAATTATGGCCATTTTTACTGGAGTAAGGTGGTATCTCAATGTGGTTTTGATTTGCATTTATCTGATGATTAGTGAGGCTGAGCATTTTTTCGTGTGTTTGTTGGCTATTTGTATATCTTCTTTTGAGAAGTGTCCATTCATGTCTTTTGCCCATTTTTTAATGGTACTGTTTGTTTTTTTCTTTTTCCTTCATGGATTCTAATAAGAGAGCATTTCTTATTCTATTTGTTTTACCTCTTTTATTTATTTATTTTTTTTTTTGAGTTGGAGTCTCACTTGGTCGCCCAGACTGGAGAGCAGTGGCCGCTCCCAGCCACCGCTGTTTTACCTCTTTATGTAAGTTGTCATATCTCTGTAACTGCTTTCACATTTTTTATCTTTGTTTTCAGATTCCAGAAATTTGACTTTGATGTATATTGGTGCTGATTTCTGTGAGTTTTTCCTGTTTGATGTATTCTTAACTTCTTGAATCTGTAGAGGTCTGTCTTTTGCCCAACTGTGGAATTTTTCATTAAACATGTATTTAAATATATTATCAGCTCTACTTTTTTTCTTTTTTCTTTCCAGGGCTCTGATGATATGAATACTAGATATTCTGGTATATACTTAAGAGTTCCTGAGACTCTGTTTATTTTGTAACTCTACTTTCTTTGTTACTACTCAGTATTGATAGTTTCTATTGTTCTATCTTCCAGTTCATAGATCCTCTTTTTTCCCCTTCATTCTACTTTTGGCTTCATCCACTGGGTTTTGTTATTTAAATTATTGTGTATTTTAGCTCTAAAATTTCCACTTGCCTTTTCTTTATATCATCTATTTCTTGGCTGAGTCTTTCTATTTCTTTGCTAATATTTTCTATCATTTTTATTTGTTTTAAGCACATTAATAATTTATTGTTGAAGCTCTTATTGTTGAAGACAACTGCTTCAAGATATTTGTCAGAGCACTCTAACATCTCTGTAACCTTGATCAACTTTTTTTCATTCAGATTAAGACTTTTTAATTCTTGGTATGAAGAAAGATTTTATTATTATTTGAAAACTGGACATTTTGAGTATCATATTATGAGATTCTGAATGTTATTTAAACTTTCTGTTTTAGTTGGTTTTATAAAATAGCCAGCAGTAGAAAGGTGGCTACCATAGTTCTACAGCCAGGTGGAGGTAGAAGTTCAAGTTCAAGTTCTTCACTTGGCCACTTTTGACACTCAAGATGGAGGTGCTTCTTGTTGCTGCTGGATGGGGTAAAAGTTTCAGCTCTTCAGTTGGCCTCCACTTATATCTCTCTGTTGGGAGGTAATAACTCCTTGTTATCGCTCCTATCATGACTTTTACTGATATCAGAAGGGGAGTGTCATCACATGTGGGAGGGGAAGAAAGTCCTCTTTCTTCACTATTTCTCCTCTGATACCACCTCATTTGGAAGGGCAAGAGTATCTTGCAAAAAAAAAACGAGTGTCTTGTTACTGCAAGGTATAAGTGGACATCCAGGCCCTCCATGTGATCTTCCTTGACACTGTGAATGGCACAAAGCATTATCACCATGGAGAAAAGATGAATGTAAAATCCTTGTTTCCTACTTGGCCTTCTCTGACACCACCTCAGTGGGAGAGTATTGGACCTAATTACAAACTGACAGGTATAAATATGACGAGTGTAAATGTGAAATTTTAGGCCTCTGTTTGGCCCTTAGTGGTGAGGGTGAGGCCTCCCTCAGTGTTTTCTATGGTGTTTGACTGGAGTATAGAGTTTATTGTTTAAAAGTTTCTGCCTACTAGGCTGACTTTTTCCTGATCTTTTCTCTAAAAGGTTGCAGGCTTTAGTTGGAAACTCACCCTGATGTTGTTCCTTGAGTTCAGAGATGCATTTTTGTGAGAGGAACACAAAAAAGTAAATATACTCCATCTTCACAGAAGACGAAATCTATCTTCATATTCATTTAATTTGCTCAGAAAAAAGTAGCATGAATACTTTCAGTTTCCACTAGCATTTTTGTCATCCATTTATTTTAAAAGTCCAAAGGAGCTTGGAACTCTTCATTTCTCTACTCAGTTCTGGGAAAAGTAGCATAATTTAGTAATTTTCAGCATGATTGACAGACACATTTGAAATTTTTTTGCTATCTGCCTCCAACCTGTGAATGCTCATGAGAAATTCTAAAATTTACAGGCGTGAAGTTAAGTCCAGTGCAGTCAAGGTGAAGGACATTCTAAAGCAATGCATTTTTGAATGCTGACCTCTCAAAGATTCCCCAGTAATTGAGGCCAGGCCTCTCTTGCTGTCTTGTAGTGTCCCTGTTCCAAACATGGGTTTGAGAAACCTCAAGAAGCATCTTCTATCCTCTTTATTCTTTAGTTTCAAGTAATTGATATTTAAATCATTGTTATACAGTTTGTAAAAATATGTTAGCTTTAGAGTTTTTTTAAATTATTTCATCGTTCCTAATTACAAACATACTGACCAAGATAAAAACAAAATAAAAGAGCCAAATGCTTTTATTAAATGAAGACTCAGGCATACTATCTATAATTCTGTAAGAAGAATATCTGTTTTTCTTAATATTATTTGTCTTTTAGAAATCCAATAATTGCATTTTCTGTAAGAATGTTTTACACTAAAATAAATGACTGAAGAATGTCTTATATTGCTGACACAGATCAGTTTGTCACTAATGGAATGTTAACTGCTTTTTAAGTAACTCAATAAATCTGCTAATTCATAAGAGATTAATCTAAAGGGACTCCAATTCATTTTCTGATTCTAGCACTTCTACTGACATAAAACATATTCTTCATATTATACTTTGTTTCAGTCATGGTAATGTTGAGAATGACACCTGGCTTGTAACAGGATCTTTTAATTGAAAGAGGTAACACATTTAATGGTATATCAAGGTTACCATTTAAGAAATAGACACTCCTCAAAATAAAAAGAATATTCAAGAATGTCTTGGCATAAAAATCATCCCCAGAGACAAAGGGTCTGTTTCCTTTCAAAGATCAGAAAGGCAGTGCTGAAAAAGCATACTGAGGCTTCCAAAAACAAACAAAACCTGTGACTTCAGCTTCGTCCCTGGAAATTAATTCCCTGCTTGATTATAAATCTGGAGCAACCGCTTACAGAGGTCTATACAAAACTGTAGCAAAAGCAAAATCAAGAGATATCTTGTTAGCCTGAATTTCCTCAGTGTTTAAAACACATTTCTGTCTCGTGTGCCTTTGTAATATAGTCAAGTCCAAATAGAAAATAGTCTTATTTGGAGTATGGTTTGGAAATGGCACTTTTCTTTCAGGTATGAATGTGGTTTATCTTTTTTTGAAACAATGATATGGTATATTTGAAAATAAGACATGCATAAGAAAAATATTTGTAATATTTTGATGAGATGTTTATTTCTATCAATCTCAAAAAAATCCAAACATTTTAAGTGAAACTTTTCTTTTAGACTCATATCATAGTCCTGTAAGAATGAATACATCTAATAGTTACTTAAGCAGTAGCTCACAATGGAGTTACTGCTTAGAGTTGTGTAAATTGTGGTACACATAGATATATGTAGGATGATAATTGTTTTTAGGTTGTTAACATCTGTGTTTATGAATAGAAAATAATGAGTTTTAAGACTGAGTGGCATTTTGTTGTTTAAGTCAGAGTCTCACTCTGTTGCCCAGGCTGGAGTGCAGTGGCACACTCACGGCCACTGCAGCCTTGACTTGCTGGCCTCAGGCAATCCTTCCACCTCAGCCTTCCAAGTAGCTGGAACTACAGGCACGCACCACCACGCCTGGCTAAAGTTGTTTTTTATTATTGTAGAGATGAGGTCTCGCCAAGTTGCACAGGCTGGTCTTGAACCCATGGACTTAAACAATCCTCTCACCTCAACCTCCCAAAGTGCTGAGATTATAGGCGTGAGCCACCGCGCCCGGCCCCTGAGTGGCACCTTGTAATAAAAAAAAGATGATATTAAATCTACATTTCAGCATCACTTGCTTCTGATTCAGCACTTAAAGTATATTGTCTATCTAGAACCTCCAGAAATATGACTTGGTGACTCAGATAGGTTACTTGGAAATCAGTCAGTCCAGAAATATCACTTCAGTAGGACATTTCTATACTATTGGATAAATAATTGTATATCTATTTAAAAAATATTTTAGTAAGTAAACAAACCTCATTATAAAGCTCAATGAAGTTTTACATATGTCCCAGATAAAAAAAGTTATCCAGTTACCCAGAAAATTTCTCTGTGCCCTGTTTTAGTTACTACTCCCTGGAAGGTAACAACAATTTCAAATGCTATCCTTATGGAATAGTTTTGGATATTTTGGACGGTATATAAATGGAATCATACTTTTTCCTCTTTTCTTTTTGTTTCTATCATTCCAATATTTTGTCTGTGAGTTTCATGAATGTTTTTGCATATATCAGTGGTTAATCCTTTTATACTGTTGGGTTATATTTCATTGTATGGACATATTATATAGGTTTATCCTGTCACTTGTGAATGGACATTTGTATTGTTCCAATATTTTTGTCATTAGGTATACAACTGCCAGGAACATTATAGTCTGTTATTTTAGTGCACATGTGTACTGTTTTATATATATATGGCCAAGGGTGGAGTTGCTGAATTCTAGGATATTTGCTTTTAGCTTTATTATTTGTTGCCAAAGAGTTTTCAAAAGTGTTTTTGACACTCTACCCTCGAACCAACAATGTGTGAGAGTTCCAGTTACTTTATATCCTTGTCAACACATGATATTGTCAGTTATTTTAATTTTATTTATTCACGTAATGGCCTAGCGATACCTCAAGATAACCTTGCATTTCCTGATGACTAAAGACAATGAACAACTTTTCCTATACTAATTAGAAACCCAAAGTGGAAGCAAACTCTTTTAATTTAAAAAAGTAATAAATTGAATGTTTTCATTTTTCTTCAAAAATCTTAAGCAAAAAGAGCTGTCATTTCACAAAATTCCTTAAATCCACTTACTATTACTTCATGTCAATAAACTTGAAGAGAAGAAACTAGAATGACACATAACAAAGGCACAAGTCCATAGTAAGAAAGTACTGTAACTGCTAGGCTTTATCTCAACAGAGCTTCTTTGACCTTTTACTTTTAGTTCTGTGCTAATCATAAAAAGTCCAGAGCATAATATCTGTCACAATCAGAAAAGCACATAATAACACTGACTAAATTAGTTATGCCTTCAAAGTGGTGCCTGTTAGAACAGTACAAGGATTAGGAGATTAGCTAAAGATTTTTCAAGACATGATAAGCATCATTTTATTTGAAACACGTAGGTGTTTTATAATTTTGTCTGCATATCGAATCATAATTGCATATAAATTACTTTTAATTTATATATGAAAATGTGTATAATACAGAGTTATTTAGAAATGCATGCTACCATAAATAAACACATCTGAATAGCTCTTGATAGTTCATTAAGGCTCATAATATTTTGGAAGCACATAAATGACAAACACTATCCACCTTTCTAAAAGCAGGAGACAGAATGCCAAAAAGGAGAACTCCTCATACTCTGGCATAAATATTGGAGTCAGGTGGTGGTGTCTTAAATTCTGATAGCAACTAACTACACAGGGATTTTGACTGAAAATGTGACCACCTTTACTCTGTCAGGAGATCTGAATCTTCCTAGGATATTGATCATTTAACATTTGCCTACAAGTGCTACAGTTGGGTCACCATTAATGACTCTATACACAGAAATGAATGGAACTAGTAATGTGTTTTTGCCTTATAAAGACATGCATTTGACTTTAATTGAAGTAGTTAAAAAATAATACCTGTCAAAGCAAATTCTGGAAACAGACTTCAGTTTGAGTCTGGGATAAGTTACTTAACTTTCTAAATCTCCATTTCCCACATGGTAATATGGAAGCCAGTAACCACTATCTCTGCCTTTTTATAAAGACAGTATACATTAAATAACTGCAAACTGAAAATGACTAGGATAATAATATAAAACATCATTTATATTAAGCTTTTAGAATTTACAAGAGTCCCTGTTCTTCCAGAGAAAATACAGGGGAAAAAATGATATGTTTAGAATTTTTTAGATTAGCCATTGTTGGATGGTTATTGGTGTTTGATAGATTTATGACGATTCTTGTACACTTTTGTCCCCTTCTATGTATTTTCAAGATATAAAATTAAAAAAATCTTTTAAAATCAAAATAGTATAAAAACCTAAAATAAAAATACTGCAATTCAGTGGTTCTCAGAGAGTTGTCTCTGAGACCACCAGCATCAGCAGTTGTGTGAGATCTGATATCAAATGCAAGTTCTTGGGTCAATCCCAAATCAACTGAATCAGAAACTTTGAGGGTGGGATCCAGCAGTTTGTATTTTAATATGCCCTCCAGGAGATTCTCATGCACCACTAAAAATTGAGAACCTCTGATGTAACAAAAATATTATTTTTCTGGGAGTTAAGACATCGGAATTTTAATTCAGAATCAATTGGTTTTACAACCCTGGAAACAAGTCACATACCTTCCCTGAGTGTCAGTTTTCTCATTTCCAAATGAGGTCTGGAGTCTGTGACCTTCTGAGCTCTTTATAGTTCAGCCTTCTAGGATGACTCTGATACTCACAAATTAGGTAAGAAAATATAATCTCTGAGAAATTGCTCTCTAGAGTTTGTTAAATTATATGGCTTGGTGTCTTGGTTGACTATCCAAACTGCTAACAATTAAGCCATTTGTGGGTTTAATTAATAGGTTCTTTGTATATAACTGGAAGAGAATCCATTTTTATCTGCCAATGCGGTTCAAAATGTAAATATTCTTTCACAAATAGAAAGCATTTCAAGTTTCTTATTACAATTGGCACTGATGTTTGGATTTTATTACAAGCTTAGATGACTTGTGGTGATTTATTTGTGTTTTTGTAATTCTTCATTCTATTTGATGCAGAATGGGGACTTACACTTTCTATAACTGCAACACATTTAAGAAATGAACACTTAGGTTCTTAATTATAACTATTTATAGATAACAACTTAGCATGACTCTAAAAAGTGTTTGTACTTTTAAATACCATACATTGTCAGGTGCTTGTGCGAGTCTGCCACACTCCTCTGATTCAACACAAAATGTTTAAAAATTCAATGTCATGAAATTTTGGTCACTCTCAGTTATCTTCAGGAAGAACAAAGAGAATTTGAAGGTGGGAAGGAGTAGCACATAAGAATCATTCCTATAAAGCCCCACCATCAATTGGCAGAATCTTTCTGGGGTTGGACCCTTATAAATAACAAAGGCAATAAGGCTTGCTAGACTTGGACAAGATGAAGTAAAGGCCACAGTCAAAAGCATGAGAGGCTGGAGGCTCATTTTCTTCTCACATGTGATTAAACTTAAGGAGACATGCCAGAACTTCCTTTGCTGCTACCCCATGTAACCCCATAGATGCTGACAGAGCTTCTGGGGCTGCTTATTCCTTTCAATCATTATTAAAGAGCAATGCAATGAAGGATCAGGAAGGAGTCATGCTGCTGGGCCCTCCAGGTTCAGAGACTGCAATATCTAGAGCTAAGAAAAAGAGTCAATCCTCAGTAACAAACCACAGGAAGCATCTTCTATCCCATAATGGTCTATTATTTGCAGATTTGAAGTTTCTTGTGGATACTGGAGATACTTGATTTTTTAAAATTCAAAACATTATTATTATTTTTAAGCCCTGAAGAAATGGACAGCAATAAGCTGGAATTAATCTGCACACAGCATGAGTGTGAGGCTCACAATGCTGCATCTATGGAGATTTAACAAACGTACAGACAGATGTTTATTTGTCCCTTAAAGCAAGTTAAACCTGACTGAATACATGAACTAGCAAAGAAGAAACAAGTCCAGGTATTTAAGCTGGCCAGGGTCTCTAGGTGAGCATTATTATTAGGAGAATAAATTAAAAGAGATTAGAACAATGAAGTGTGGGCAGAATTGGAAGCTTACTTTATTCACATTCATGCTGAGGGTATAGACAGAGATTAAAAGAAGACAGTCACAAAAAAGGTATCTAATTCTGACAC
This sequence comes from Carlito syrichta, assembly GCF_000164805.1. Classification (NCBI taxonomy): domain Eukaryota; kingdom Metazoa; phylum Chordata; class Mammalia; order Primates; family Tarsiidae; genus Carlito; species Carlito syrichta. The sequence continues at coordinate 337,263 of NW_007232506.1, forward strand.
TTATCCTGACACATATCTAGGATCAGTGTGTTTAAATACATATCATTTGGAAAGGTTTAACATAAAATAGTTAACTCTTACTCTGGTGACCTTTGACTGTTTAGACTCAAAGAACAGGGCAGGAAACTTCCAGTTCCAGTTAAGATTAATAAGATTCCCCCATTCCTTTCAGATCATCCCTCTTACAACTCAAACCCTGAATATAACATAGAAAACAAGCATAGGAAGACTCTGAAATGTGGAAAGAATGTGAGCTTCCCAAGGACCTCAAACCTTGAACAACATTGCAGCACATTCCTTTGTGTATTCATTTGTGCGGGCTGTCACAACAAAATGCCACAGACTGAGTGGCTTAACCAACATAAATTTATTTTCTTACAGTTCTGACAGCTGGAAGTCCACGATCAAGGTGCCGATAGGGTTGATTTCTCCTGACGCTCTCCTTCAAGATGGTTGCCTTCTTACCATGACAACATCTCACAACTTTTCTGTGTGTGCGTGCACTCACACCCAAGAGAAGAGAGAGAGAGAGACAGAGACAGAGAGAGAGAGAGAGAGAGAGAGAGAGAATATCTTGGTGTCTTCTTAGAAGGACACCAGTCTTACAAGATAAGAGCTTTATCCTTATGACCTCATTTAACTTCAGTCACCTACTTAAAGGCCCTATGTTCAAATATAGTCTTATTGAGGTTTAGTGTTTCAAAACATATATTTGTGAACAGGGATACAATTCAGTACATAAAACCTGTTTTGTTTTGTCTTGTTTTGTTTTAAATCACCTTCACATATCTCAGAACTGCCAGCAAACACAAACAAAGAAAGAAAAAATATATGCTATCTTTAGGAAACTCCTCTCAAGCCCTTGCCTTACTAAATGCTGGTGTAGCCATGTGCTCTTTGAGGTACGGACATCACCATATTTCCTGGCTTTGGCCCCCTTCCTTACCTTGGGGTGTTGAATCTCCTCTCTTCCTCCCTCTCTGATCTCTCTGATTTGCTCTTTTTTTTTTTTTTTTTTTTTTTTTTTGAGTTGGAGTCTCACTCTGTCGCCCAGGCTGCAGTGCAGTGGCACAATCATGGCCACCAGAGCCTCGACCTGCTGGACTCAGGTCATCCTTCCACTTCAACCTTTCAAGTAGCTGGAATTACCGGAGCATGCCATCACATCTGGCTAATTATTTTATTTATTGTAGAGATGAGGTCTCGCCAAGCTGCCCAGGCTGATCTCAAACCCGTAGGCTCAGGCAATCCTCTCACCTCAGTCTCCCAAAGTGCTAGGATTATAGGCATGAGCCACCACTCTGGCCTAATTTGCTCTTTAAATAAATGATATTTTCTAATCTTAAAAAAATAAACTCCTCTCAATTCAAATAATACAGTGAGATGAAAGTAAAAAGTTAAAAAAATACACTATGCAATCATTATTTTAAAAAAATTCAGAGTGACTATATCAGTAGTAGATGAAGTTGACTTCAGATTGAGAAAAACCCCACTATAACAAAGAAGGACATTATATGATAATAACAGGATCAATTCTCCAGGAAGACAAGACAACCCTAAATATATGTGTATCAAATAACAGAGCATAGAAATACATAAAAATACATAAAGCAAAAGAGAGTTGAAAAAACTAACAGTCAGAAATTATCAAGTGCATAAAAGAACTGGCCACATAATCAACCAACAGGATCTAATTGACATATATAAAACATCCCTTCCAAAATAAAATGCAATTTTTTCAAATGCCCAGTGACTATTTACTATAGTAGATCATATTCTGAGCTGGGCATGGTGGCTCACACCTATAATCCCAATACTTTTGGAGACAGAAGTGAGAGGATTGCCTGAGTCCAGGGGTTTGAGACCAGCCTTGGCAACTTGGTGAGACCTCATCTCTACATTGAATCAAAAAACTAGCCAGGCATGGTGATGTGTGCCTACGGTTCCAGCTACTTGGATGGCTGAGGTGGAAGTATCACCTGAGCCCAGCAGGTCGAAGCTGCAGTGTCTGTGATCCTACCACTGCACTCCAGCCTGGCCAACTCAAACAACAACAAAAAAATAGATCATATTCTGAACCTCAAACAATGTGAAAGAATTGATAGCACACAGAGCAGAGTCTCTGACAATAATGGAATCAAACTAGAAATTAATAGCAGAAAGACAATAAGAAAATATTCAAACAATTCAAAATTAAACAATACATGTCTTAATAATCCATAGGCTAATGATAAACTCTCAAAGGAAATTGTAGAATATATAGACTGAATTAAAATAAATATACACCATACAAAAATGTATGAGATAAAGCCGAAGTAGTGCTGAGAGGAATATCTATCGCAATAATGATTACATTTGAAACAAGAAAATTTGATGAATTAATATTAGTTTTCATCTTACTAGTAAAAAGAATGGCAAAATAAATCCAGAACAAGCAGAAGGAAAATAAAGATAAGAGTAGAAATCAATGAAATTGATTACAGGATAATAACAAAGAAAAATCTGAAATAAATATCTGGTTCTTTGAAAAACAAAAATCTGTTTTATTTTTAAAAAATCAATAACATGGATAAAACTCTAGCGAGACATATAATGATTAAAGAAAGAAAACAAGCCGGGCTCGGTGGCTCAGCCTGTAATCCCGCGCCTTTGGGAGGCTGAGGTGAGTGAATTGCCTGAGCCCGCGGGTTCAAGACCCGCCTGGGCAGTGAGACCTCATCTTTACAATAAATCAAAAAAAAAAAAAAAAAAAAAAAATCAGCTGGGCGTGGTATCGCATGCCTGTAATTCCGGCTACTTGGAAGGCCGAGGCAGAAGGATCGCCGGAGCGCAGCAGGTCGAGGCTGCAGTGGCCGGGAGCGGCCACTGCACTCCAGTCTGGGCGACAGAGTGAGACTCCAACTCAAAAATAAAAAAATAAAAAATAAATAAAAATAAAGAAAGCACATGCCACCAATATCAGGAATGAAGCAGATGATATCACTACAATCCCTGCATCCATAAAATGGAAAACATGAGAAACTATGTATAACTTCACACTCAGAAATTAGACAACTTAGAAAAATGTATTAATTCCTTGAAAAATCACAAACAACAAAGTCAACAAAAATAAAATAGACACCTTGAATGGCACTATAACTCTTTTAAAAACTGAATTTGTAATTTAAAAGCACTCAAAAACAATTTCCAGGTCCAATTGGCTTCACTGAAGAATTTTGCCAAACTTTTAAAGAAGAAATAATATCAAAACTATCATATTTTTCACAAAATAAAAGAGGAAGGATGAATCACATCATTTTTCAAAGCAAGTATTTTTCTTGTATCAAAATTTCAAAAGAGACAGTTAAAAAAAAAAAGCCAAACCTTCAGCTCCTCTCTCATAAACCTAAATGCAAAAATCCTCATCAAAATTTGGGCAAATGGAACCAAGACTATTTACAAGTCATCATACACCATGTAAAAGTGACATGTGATTCAAGATATGCAAGACAGGCTCAGCGTTTCAAACCAAATCAATATAATCCACCATGTCAACAGGTTAAAAACAAACAATCATATAATTACATGAATTGAAGCTGATAAAAAGTATTTGATAACATCTAAGAGTCATTCACAATTTAAAAAAATCTCTCTGAAAGAGAGGAATAGAAGTACTTTGACTTGATTTAAAAAGAATCTACAAAAATCCACAGCAAACATTGTATTTAATGGTGAAAGACTGAATGCTTTCTGTCTAGGATTGGGACCAAGGAAAGGATTTACAATCTTACCAGTCTTATTCATCATAGTACTAGAATTTCTAGTCACTGCAATAAGGCATATACTGAAAAAGGAGAAATAAAACCACCCCCATTTGAAAATGACAAGACAGACTACTAGCAAAATTCCAAAAAATCTAAAACTAAAGACAAAACAAGTTCTTATAATAAATGAGTTCAGTAAGGTTGTAGAATGTAAGATAAACACACAAAAATCAATGGAATTCCTATACACTAATGATGTGCATGTGGAAAGTGAAATGAAAAACAATTCCATTTACAATCACATTATAGACAATTAAAATCTTAGTTGAAACTTAGTGAAACACATGCAGTGTCAGCATGCTAAATTACAAAATACTTATGAAATGAATTAAAGAATATTAACTAAATGAGAAATATCATGCTCATAGATTGGAAGATTCAACATTTTAGAGATATAAATTCTCCCAAAATTGATCTGTAGGTTTAATGCATTTCTATCAGAATCCCACAAAGTTGTTATTATTTTTTCTTTTTTTAATTGTAGACATAGAAAAGCTCATTCTAAAATGTATAGGGAAAAGAACAGATCCTAAATAATTAAAACAATCTTTAAAAAGTAGAAAAATGTGGAAGGAACCACTCCACTCAATATTGTCTTAATACACAACTACCAAAATCAAGACAGTGTGGTATTGGCAGAGGGATATACACAAGATCAAAGACACAAAAAAGAGATTCCATAAATAAATCTGTGTATAACTATTTGGAGATTTGTTTATTTAAGTCATTTGTCAATTTTTTTTAATTGAGTTATTTGATGGTTTATTCTTCTTGTTGAGTTGTGGAAGTCTTTTTTATATGCTTTGGCTATTAACCCCTTGTCAAATATATAACTTCAAAATTTTCCCTATTTCACAGATTGCCTTTTACTCTGTTGATTGATACTTTTTAATTTTTTTTATTTTAAAGATGTGGGGTACAATTCAGGGTTAAATATGCAAATATTCATTATGCAGGTACCCTTGTTGATGATGATTGATACTTTTGCTGGCCAGAAGTTTGCAAGTTTGATTTAGTCTCATTTGTCTATTTTTTATTTTCTTGCCTTTGTTTTTGGTATTATATTCAAAAAAATCATTGCCAAAACCTGAAGTTTTTTCTCTATGTATTAATCGAGTAGTTTTATAGGTTTAGGTTTTACAATTAGGTATTTAATCCACTATGAGTTAATTTTTGTATATGGTATAAGGTAAGGGGCCATCTTCATTCTTTTTCATGTGGATATCCAGTTCGTCATATACCACTTGTTGGAAATTTTGTTGTTGTTGTTTTTCCATTGTATGCTTCTGACATCCTTGTTGACAATTATTTGACCAAATATGCAAGAGTTTTTTTCTGGGCTCTTCATACTGTTCCATTGGTCTCTTTCTCTCTCTCTCTCTCTTTCTACATGTGTGTGTACACATATATATCATATATATATATTTTATATTCTCTCGCTCTATGTGTGTGTGCGTGTGTGTGTGTGTGTGTGTATGTGTGTGTGTAGGCAAGATGCCAGCACTACACTATCTTGACTACTGTTCCTTTGTAGTGTGTTTTATAATTAGAACACGTGTGGACTCCAACTTTGTTTTCTTTTATTTTAATTTTTAAAATTTTTATTATAAAGATGTGGGGTACATTTCAGGATTAGGTATATAAACATTGATCATGCAGGTACCCTTGTTGATCAGGTATGCCCCTCCCTCCCCTAGGAGTTTCCCTCAACTGCCAATCCCACCCCCTCCCCTGATAGTTTCCCATTACTGCCAATCGCTTTCTTATAGCATTATAATTGTTCAGGATCCATTTATGAGTGAGAATATAAGAATTCTGTTCTTTGTTTCTGTGATAAATCACTGAGTATGATCAATTTCAAATCCATCCAAGTTGCTGCAAAGTCCATATATTTGTCCTTCTTTATGGCTGCACAATATTCCATTGTGTATATATACCACATTTTTTTAATCCAGTCCAGCTTCAATGGGCAACATGGTTGGGTCCATGTTTTTGCTATTGTGAATAGAGCTGCAACAAACACATGTGTTCAGGTATCTTTTTTGTATAATGATTTGAGTTCCTCTGGGTATATTCCCAATAAGGGAATTGCTGGGTCATATGGAAGGTCAATTTCTAGTTCTTTCAGAAATTGCCACACTGTCTTCCAGAGAGGTTGTACTAGTTTGCATTCCCACCAGCAGTGTAGAAGCATTCTTTTTTTCTCTACATCCTCGCCAGCATCTGTTGTTATTTGTTTTATTAATGATGGCCATACTTATAGGGGTTAGGTGGTATCTCAATGTGGTTTTGATTTGCATTTATCTGTTGATGAGTGAGGCTGAACACTTTTTCAAGTGTCTGTTGGATGCCCATATATCTTCTTTTGAGAAGTATCTATTTTTCTTGACTGTGCTATTCAGAATCCCTTAAGATTCTTTATAAATTTTAGATTTTTTAAATAATTTTTTCAGGATATGATACCAGACATCACCTGGTTTATCCCTTCTTGTTTTGTAGTGGAAACACTTTTAAAGAGGTTGACTTCCCAATGCAAAACACCTCAGGGAAATAAACTAATATTCTTAAATAGCTCAATAGGTGTAGCTACCTGTTCCCAAAGTGTTTCTCCCCAAGGATGGAAATTTACCAGTGAGAGTGTGAATAAGAAGGGAATTCACCATGTACTCTGTCAAGTAAGTTAAATATGAGCAAATGTTGAAAACTTGGTCTTGAGATTGGAATATAATAAGTGCTCAGAATATATTTTTCTTTTTCATGTACATTTTTATTTTTTTCCATTGAATACCAAGCCTGATGCAATGGATGATTCTTGTTCACAGATAAACAATTAATATGGATGAATGCCTTTAATTTGAACACAATATACATTGTGATTTGGTCCAAATTATCTTGCCTCAACTACCCTACCAGTCTTCAAATATCTTTTGCTCTACTACTTTTAGTTTGTTCAAATCTTCATGCCTTCAAATACTGCAGTATTTTACAACTGCCGTTCCCTCTGCCAGAAATTTCCTTTATCTTTGTCTTTCTAATGAGATGGAACTTGTACACTAGGTTCAAACTTCACTTTTTGTATGACTCTTGTTTTGTTTTGTTTTGTTTTTTAATTGTCATTCCCCATAAGAGTTATCCTCCCTTCTTTGTGTTTCTGTTTACCTCATACATTTCTGCCTCTTTCAGCACATTGTACTCTCTGACTCTAAAATGTTGTTAAAATAATATGCTAGCTCCTAAAGAAGCTGTTTCTAAAAGTATTCAGGCAGAATTACATGAAATGAACACAGAAGCCAAGTTTAGTTAAAAACAACCACCAAAACAAAACAAAACAAAAAATTTTAAAAACCCTTGACAAGTTGAGAGTTATAAATCATTCATAATTTCCTCACTTCTATAATTCAGAATTTTGCTGAAACAAATACAAGCATTCGTGTATCTATGGAAACTGTTTAGTTTCAAGTATTCTTCTTTCCACAATGAGTTTTCGTGTCAAGACCTACCCTTGACTATGAACCTCCAGGGGTTTTCCCTTTCTCTGGGAAGTGCACCTTTCATGCCTATGAATCTTGAGCCACAGTGAAATTAGGCTATGAGCAGTGAGGGTGTTTCCTTCTTGTCAGCAGTGATGAAACTAACACTATTACCTAAGCCTGTACATCTGAAAATAGAAACTGGCCTGAGAATCCTAATGAAATCTTTGTCTCTTTTAATCTTGCCTCTTCTCAGTTTTGTTGGGGTAAGGCAGCTCATTTTCTACTAAAAGTACATTTAGGGCTCATTAAATACTAAAATAAAATAGTTTTTTTTTCTATTGCATATAATTGTATCACAGAATTGTCATTTTCTTAGTTTCTTACCATACCACAGAATATGAGGGTGAAATGTCTAAAAGAAAATTTAGGATCAAATAATTACTATTGTCATACCTAGAGAGTCTTTCTAAAAAATGCTTTCTTCTTAGTTGCTGCCTTCCTGTCAAACTTAATTATGCTTTGGTCTAGGTGGAAATAATATTATGAAAAAAGACAGGTAGTCTAAATTAATTTTTAAGAGAATTTGATGACTCATTTATAGGATATGAATTTTAGACTCAGTGAAACAGTCACACACTTTTATCAGTGGATGTGCCCTGTCTGAAATAAAATGTTTCTATAATACTCATAAAATCTAGGGACATTTAGAGAAAATTTTTTTCAAATAATAGTACATTAGACCTATTGATACAGACTATTTCTACATGACAGAACAGCCTCTAAATCCATGCAAAGCTATGTAAACGATGAACACTCAGAAAGATGAATTCATCTCTGTGGTGTAATTAGATTATCATTAAAGAAATTGATAATTGTATCACCACAAAATAAAAAAATATAAGCCGGGCGTGATGGCTCATGCCTGTAATCCCAGCACTTTGGGAGGGGAAGGCAAGAGGATTGCCTGAGCCCAGGGGTTCAAGACCAGCCTGGGCAATTTGGTGAGACCTCGTCTCTACAATAAATCAAAAAATTAGCCAGGTGTGGTAGTGCAGGCCTGCAGTTCCAGATACTTGGAAGGCTGAGGGAGAAGGATTGTCTGAACCCAGCAGTGTGCCACTGCACTCCAGACTGGGTAACAGAGTGAGATTCTACTCAAAAAATACACAAATAAAAATAAATAAAATAAAAATTTAAAAATGAACATTGTGGTGCCTGTCTTATGTATGGAATTGAGCTTACAAAAAGATTATACATACATTATATATCCATATATATCTATGTATCTATTTTTATACAAAGATATCTCTGTGTATATATTAATATAATCACACTCAAGAACATAGCATGATATTTTGCAACATTCTTAACTACAGTTGGAAATATGACTTATAAAAGTAGAATACTATTCTAACATAGACACATCACAATTTAAAATATATTATGAGGTGAATTTTGTCTTCCACAAAAATTCATATATTGAAATCCTAATTCCAGTACCTCAAGTTGTGACTTTATTTGGAAATAGGGATTTGCAGATGTCTCGTTAAGATTAAGTTATACTGGGTTGGGTGAGCCCGCAATCCAATATGATGAGAGTCCTTATAAAAAGTCCTTATGTGAAGAGACAGACATGCATGCACATAGGGAGAACACCATGGGAATATTAGAGTTATACTACCACCGAACAAAGGACTGCAAGAAGCTAGGAGAGAGACCTGGAACAAATTTTTCCTGAGAACCTTCAGAGAAAGTATGGCCTTGCCAAAACTTTGATCTCTCAGATTGTTAGCCTCTCGAATTGTGTGTTAATAAGTTTCTGTTGTTTAAATTACTCTGTGGTACTTTGTTACAGCAGACCTAGAAAATTAATGAAACATGCCTCCATTTATTCCACTTTTTTGCTTTTGGAAGTGATGCGGTGATGAATGTTATTGTACCTAAATGGTTATTCACCTCTAAATAGTTATTTTATTTTATAAAATAAACTTTATTAAAGTATAATTTACATTGAGAAAAAAAAAACCCAGAGCAATCTGAGCTATGCGAAATATGCAAAAATTAATCAGGCCCAAAGAAACATGAGTATGGGACTTTTGTAATAATCCTACACCCATGTCCAAGGGCAATTGTTTAATGACATTTTGTTCCTGATTACCTGCCTCAGTCATTTTCATGTTCCAGAAGTTAATAACACTAAGAACAATGTGTTGCCAATCAACAGCTTATGTTATCTTTATGTGTATATGTTTAATGTATATTCTTTAAAAAATATAATTTGCTATAATATCATGTTATACATGTATACATATGTATATACATATATATAACCATATATATATCCTTGGTAAACAACTTCAGAACTGTCTCTTCTTTTCCTTTAAAAATCCAGTTGTAGGCCAGGCGCAGTGGCTCAAGCCTGTAATCATAGCACTTTGGGAGGCCAAGGCAAGAGGATTGCCTTAGTTCAGGGGTTCGAGACCAGCCTGGGCAACTTGATGAGACCTCGTCTCTACAATAAATAAATTAGTCAAGCATGATAGTGTGTGCCTGTAGTTCCAGCTACTTGGAAGGCTGAGGTGGAAGGATCATTTGAGCCCAGCAGGTCAAGGCAGCAATAGCCATGAGCATGCCACTACACTCCAGCCTGGGCAAGACAGTGAGACTCCAACCCCCCTCCCCGCCAAAATCCACTTGTAACTACTGCTAATTGAGTAGTATATTCAGGGCAACTTGAATCTATGCTCCCAGGCTGCAGTCTTAATCCTAGTTCAAATAAACTCACTACTTATATTAATTTTGCCTCCAGTTTTTTCTTTAGGTTGACTATATACAATATATTATATTTTATATACATTTTAAGAGTACAGTTTAAGGAATTTTGGAACATTTATACACCAGTTTGACTAGTACTTTCATCAAAATATAAAACTTTTCCATTATTCCAGAATAATGCTCCATGCAGTCAATCCTTTCTACCTTCTGACTCAAATTAACAGCTGCTGTGATTTCTATAAGTGTAAATTAATTTTATCCTTTCTAAACACATATAAATAAAATGGTGTGCATGTGTTTGTGTCTGTGTGTGTATGTCTGTTTTCTTTCACTGAACATGTTTTTGAAGTTCACCCATATTGTGTGTATCAGTAGTTCATTCCTGTTTATTGCTGAGTAGTTTTCCATTATATTATATTCACTTTATCTATTTTTATGTTGATTGATATAAGGATTGTTTTCAGATTTGGTATATTAAGAATAAGGGTGCTAAGAATATTTATGTTCAAGGTGGTATGTGTACATATATGCTTTTATTTCTCCTAGATAAATACCTGGGAGTCGAATTTTAGCTCACACAATACTGTATTTTTGACTTTATAAAAAATTTCCAGCTGGGCTCAGTGGCTCAGCCTGTAATCCCAGTATTTTGAGAGGCCAAGGCGAGTGGATTGCCTGAGCTCATGAGTTTGAGATCAGCATGGGCAGCTTGGCAAGACCTCCTCTGCAATAAATAAAAATTAGCTAGGCATGGTAGCGCGTGCCTGTAGTTCCAGCTATGTGGAAGGCTGAGGAGGAAGGATAGCAGGAGCCCAGCAGGTTGATACTGGGGTGGCCGTGAGGGTGCCACTGCACTCCAGCCTGGGTGACGGATTGAGACTCCAACTTAAAAAAAAATTTCCAAACTGTTGCATCATTTTTCATTTCTTCCAGCAAGTATGATAAGAGTTCCAATTGCTTCACATCCTCATCAACACGGTCTTCTAGATGTGTATAGGTATCACATAGTGGTTTTAATTTGCATTTTCCTCAAGACTAAAGTTGTCTTCACATGTGCTTGTTAGCCATTTTGATATGTTCATTTTGAAGGACATCTTCAAATTTTCCCCAATTTACAATTGTTTCATTTGCTGTCTCATGACTGAACTTTGAACTGATACATATGGTTATTATAGATATATTGTTTAAGAATGCAAAAAATAAATATTTATATTTATTTTTGAGATACCAGTCCTTTTCCAAATATTTTCCCCAAGTTGCAGTATATTAATTTTCTTTTTCTTCTTTTTTTTGTATGTGTTGGAGTCTCACTCTGTCGCCCAGGCTGGAGTGCAGTGGCACGCTCACGGCCACCACAGCCTCGACCTGCTGGGCTCAGGTCATCCTTCTGCCTCAGCCTCAGCCATCCGAGTAGCCGGAACTATAGGCATGCGCTACCATTCCCAGTTAACTTTTTAATTTATTGTAGGGACGAAGTCTCACCATGTTGTCCAGGCTGTTCTCAAACTTCCGGGCTCAGGTAATCCTCTCGTCTCGGCCTCCCAAAGTGCTGGAATTGTAGGCTTGAGCCACCACGCCTGGCCTATTAATTTTCTTAGTTGTTCAATAAAATGAAGCACAGGTTTTCAATTTTGATGCAGTTTAATTTATTTTTTTTTTCATTTTATGGTTTGTGATTTTTTGCCTTATATAAAATATCTTAAGGTCACAAGGATGTATCAAAATGACTTCTTTTCTCTAGAAGTGTTATAGTTTTAACTTTTTATATTTAGATCTGATACATTATAAATTACTATTTTTGAATGATGTGATGAGTTAATTTTTGTTTTTCTCTTGCAAGTATCTGGCTCTTGTAACACCATTTGTCAAAAAGTCTATCCTTTAGCCGTTGAAGTAGTTAGACATCTTCTGGGAAAATTAACTGATCATATGGGTATATGTCTGTATTATGTATTCTGTTGCATTAAACTATGAGTCAATGTATACCAATGTCACCCTGTCTTGCTTACTGAAGATTTATAATAGGTCTTAAATCAAATACTACAGATATTTCTTCTTTGCTTAATTTTCGTGCCTATTCCATATATTGTGAAATCTCACATAATTTTATACAAGATTGTATATTTCTAGGAAGTAACATGCTGACATTTTGATTGTGGTTGTATTGAATCTATAAGTGAATTTGGGTAACCTGAAAATCTTATCAGTATTGAGTCTATCTATGACCATAGTATATATTTTGCCCATCATTGGTTAAATTTTTTAATAGTTTTATAAAAGTATAATTGACATTAAAATTGTAAATATTAGGATGTAAAATATAATGCTTTAATACATATATACATTCTGAAATAATTAACATGACCATTACTTAACATTACCATTACTTAACATTGTCACCTTTTTTGTGGTAAGAACACTTGATATCTACTCTCATAGCAAATTTCATATATATGAGGGGGAACCTTAAAAAGACAGGAATTTTGAAGGGCAGGCTCCGGATCTCACGGTCAACCAAAGTTTTTGTCTGGAAGTTTTGAAACGGTTATGTCACGATATGCCGAAGAAATGTCACAAATTGTGGCAAGCAGGTGACTGGTTCTTCCACCATGACAATGCACCTGCCTGCACCGCCCTTAGTGTTCAGCACTTTTTGACCAGAAATGACATGACCCTTGTTCCCCACTCTCTTTATTCACCAGATCTTGCCCCAGCAACTTTTTGTTTGTTTCCCCAGATGAAAAAAGTCCTCAAAGGGAAAAGTTTTGCCAACGTGGAAAAGGTGAAACAAAAAACAGCAGAAGCAGTAAAAGCCACCAAACTGACAAGTTCAAAAACTGTTTTGAGCAGTGAAAAAAGCATCTCGATAAGTGTATTGCATTAAACAAAGTACTTTGAAGGTAATTGACGTTTAAACATGTAAGAATAAATACACAATTTTAAATAAACAAATTCCAGGTTTTTTGGGTCCTCCTTCATACAATATATATTATTAACTAGAGCCATCATGTTATACATTAGGTCTCCAGTACTTATATATCACACAACTGAAGGTTTGTACCTTTTAATCAATAACTCCCCTTTACCCACACCCTAGACCCTGGTAACTACTATTCTGTCTGCTTATATGAGTTTGACATTTTTTGGATTTCACATATAAGTAAGATCATTCATTATTTATCTTTCTGTTCTTGGCTTCTTTCACTAAACTCCATCTAACAACATTATATAAATTCTCAGATGCACATGGAATATTCCCTTCATATGCTGATCAGTAAAACAAGGTTCAAATGTAAAAAAAGTCTTGAAAATATCCAAAGGATGTTGTTTAATTAACCAAACAGGAATAAATTAGAAATCTACAATGGGCGAGGGGTGAGACACAACATCAATAAGGGTACCTGATCTCAAACCAGACAATGTGGGGACCAAAAGGAAGCCCAAAATTTACCTGTGTGAAGTCCACTTATATACCTAGTCCTGAATTGTGCCCCACATCTTTAAAATAAAATATATTTTTAAAAAGAGAAAAAAATTTAAATAAATAAATAAAAATTAAAAAATAAAAATAAAGAAATCTACAGCAGAAATTTGGAAAATTCACATTTATATGAAAGTAAAGCAACACACTCCTAATTAACTGATGGATCAAAGAAAATATCACAAGTAAAATTAGAATATACACTTTGATAAATAAAAACAATAAAATAAAGAGAAATGAAATCTTAGGACCTTCCAAATTTATTATTTTAAAGGGAAATGTTAAGCTATAAAAACTAACTCACGTAATACAACTGTTTCTCTTCGCTGATGCATGACTGTTGTTTTTCGAGTTTTGTGTTGAAATGTTATGCACTAACCAGAGTTCTTACTCTTTATTCAAACTTAGACTAAATGATGAGGGGAGAGAAGCTCTTGTGACTATTACAATGGAATGCTAAACAACAATCTTAGTCAATCAAATCTCATATTTATATGTTAGCCTTTGTATGGAAACGTTTCTAATTCTGTTTTACATCTCTGTCTGTATATACAAACATTCTTCATTTTTCCCCACAGTGGAAGCATTGATAACCATTCTTTGGAGTAGCTCTGCTCCCTTGATGGCTGCCCTTACACTTTGTTCTTGAATAAACTCTTTAAACTGGATCCTGGACTTTTTTGTAATTTTAGTTTGACAAAAAAAAAAAAAAAAGCAACATATCAAAACTTATGTAATGAAGCTTGTGCATTACTTAGAAGAAAATTGATAACAGTAGATGTTTATATTTTTAAAAGTGAGATCTAAAATTAATCATCTATTCTTTTACCTTAAAGAAGTGAAAGTAATAGCAAAAAAGAATCAAAGCATACAGAAGGTGGAAAGCAATTTTCAAAATTAGAGCATAAATCAATGAAACAGAGAATTACATACAATAGATAAATCAAAATCAAACACTGATTCTTTAAGGTCAACAATGTGTGTGTGTGTGTGTGTGTGTGTGTGTGTGTGTGTGTGTGTGTGTGTGTCAGAGTCTCACTCTATCAACCAGACTAGAGTGCAGTGGCATGATCACGGCTCACCACAGCCTTGACTTGACTTTCTGGGCTCAGGAGATCCTCCCATCTCAACCTCCTGAGTAGCTGGGACTACAGGCATATTCCACCATACCTGGTTATTTATTTTTATTTTTGTTTATTGCAGAGATGAGGCCTCACTATGTTGCCCAGGCTTGTCTCAAACTCCTTGTTCAAAGCAATCCTCTAGCCTCAACTCTCTAAAGTGCTAGGATTACAGGCATCAGCCACCACACCCAGCCCAAATCAACAAAATTGATAAATATTAAGCTAGACTAACAAGACAAAACTAAATGAAGAAGACTGAAGCTTTATCATTAATAAAAGAATGGACATTACTACTTACCTTACAGAAATAAAAAAAGGATTATAAATGCATACTCTAAACAATTGAAAAGTATCAAAATATCTAAATGAAATGGAAAAATTCTTAAAAAGACAGACTACCAAGAATGACTTAATAATAAGTAGAAATGTGACTGTACCTAAAACAAAGAATTTAAATTTGTAATTTTTAAAATTCCCATGAGAAAAAGTTTATGCTTAGATGGTTTCCCTGATAAATTCTTCATCAATCATTAAAGGAAAAAATACAAACCTTTTACAAAAGCTTTCTAAGAAAAAGAAAAGAGAACATTTTCCCACTCATTCTATGTGACTTGTACTACCCTAATACCAAAACTGGACAACAAAATCACAAGAAAAAAATCTACAGCCCAAAGCCCTTTGTGTATATAGACTTTAAGATTTCAGTAAAATGATAGCACTCTGCATCTAGCTATATATAAAAAGAATTATATATCATGATCTAGAGGGATTTATCTCAGTAATGCAAGATGTTTGACTCCTGAAAATTAAAAAATGTGATACTTTTTATTAATAGAATAAAAAACAAAATACAAATAATCATTTCAATAAGTGCAGAAAAGATTTATTTATTTTATTTATTTACTTACTTATTATTTCTTTATTTATTTTAGAGTTGGGTCACCCAGGCTAGATTGCAGTGGTATGATCACAACCTCAACTTTCCTGAGCTCAGACAATCTTCCCACCCAAGTCTTCCAAGTCTTCCAAGTAACAGGGACTAAAGATGTGCACCACGATGCCTGCTATTTTTTTTTCTTTTGTAGAGACAGAGTCTCATGATGTTGCCTAGGTTAGTATCAAACTCTTGGGCTCAAGCAATCCACCCACCTTGGCCTCCCAATGTGTTGGGATTACAAGCATGAGCCACTTCACCCAGTAAAAAATTATTTTTAATAATCTAACACCATTTAATGATAAAAGCAGTGAACAAATTAGAGATAGAAGGAACTTTCTCTCAACTGCAGAAAAAGAATCTACCAAAAAAATTCCCATACCTTCTGTCATACTCATTTATAGAAGAATGAATGTTTAACCCCTATAATCAGAAAGAAGAGTATCCACTTTTTCCAGTTTTATTATGCAATGTACTAGAGATTATATTAGGGCAATTAGGCAAGAAACATGTAAAAACAGCATTTATACTGAAAAGGAAAAATTAGAAGTATCTCTATTCGATATAACATAATCCTGTAAATAGAAAATCCTAAAGAAACCATTAATAACAATTAGATGAAATAAGGTGGTTTATCAAGAATAGAAGATAAAAGTTCAATATATAAAATGTAATTGTATTTCTATATATTAGCTATGAAGAAATCTGAAAATAAAGTTAACCACGCAAGGCCATGCATGTACAATAACATCAAAAATAAAAAAATAAAGGTAAATTTTTTAAAGTGTGAGATTTGTTTACTGAAAATTATAAAACATTGAAAAACCTAAGGTAGATATAAATAATTAAGAAGGCTCCTTTTGAGTACCAACTTTCATAAAGCAGCTTCTAGGTAAACTTAAGAAAGATATTGAATCTAACACCATAATAACTGGGGCCTTTAATACCCCACTCACAACCCTAGACAGATCATCAGGACAAAAAATCAGCAACAAGATCTGAAACCTCAATGTGACTCTTGACCAAATGGACTTAATTGATACCTACAGAACACTCCATCCAATGACCACAGAATATACATTCTACTCATCACCGCATGGAATGTACTCTAAGATTGACCACATACTTGGCCATAAATCAAGCATAAGCAAATTTTAAAAGATCAAAATTTTGCCATGCATCTTCTCAGACCACAATGGAATAAAAATAAACACCAACATCAACAAGCTTTCCCCAAAACCCACAAAGGCATGGACACTAAACAGCATGATGCTAGACAACTCTTGGGTCAATGATGAAATCAAAACAGAGATTAAAAGATACCTGGAAACAAATGAAAATGAAGAAACATCTTACCATCTCTGGGATGCAATGAAAGCTGTAGTAAGAGGGGAATTCATATCTCTACAGACACACATGAAGAAAATGGAAGGATCACAAATTAATAGCCTAACAAGTCACCTAAGGAAGCTGGAAAAACAAGACCACAAAAATCCTAACTTCAGCAGAAGAATCCAGATCACCATAATAAAGGCCCAAATCCGGGACACAGAACACAAAAAGATAATACAAAAAATTAATGAAACAAAAAAACTGGTTCTTTGAAAGGATAAACAAGATCGATGGTCCCCTAGCTAGACTGACCAAGAAAAAGAGGGAAAAAGCCCAAATAAATACAATCAGAAACACAAAAGATGAAGTCACATCTGACCCTGAAGAAATGCAAAAGATCATTAGAGACTACTATGTACACCTGTATGGAAACAAACTTGAAAACTTTAAGAAAATAGAGGGCTTCTTGACATCACACAACCTGTCTAGGTTGAAACAAGAAGAAATCGAAACCCTAAATAGACCAATAACAATCAAGGAAATTGATTATGTAATAAGAAAACTACCTACAAAAAAAAGCCCTGGACCAGATGACTTTCCAGCAGAATTCTAAAAGACATTCAAGGAGGAGCTGATACCAATCCTACTGAAAGTATTCCAGGCGATTGAGAAAGATGGAACTCTCCCCAAACCATTTTATGAAGCTAACATCACATTGATACCCAAACCAGGTAAAGACCCAACAAAGAAAGAGAACTACAGGCCAATATCTTCTATG
>NW_007232507.1:0-5000 GCF_000164805.1 Carlito syrichta
AATGAAACATAATTGTACACCTAACCCTTAACTGTACCCCACAAAACCATAATAAAAAATATTGATTAAATTTAAAAAAAAAGAGTGAGTATTCCTCAGAGTTCTGTCCTTGGCCCTCTCCCCATCTCATTCTTTGTGTATTCCCTAAATGTCTTCAGGCACCCCCACAGTTTAGCTGTGCTTTCTATGACAAACACCTCTCAAATCTCACGTCTTTAGCTCAGACTTCTCTCTTGAGTTGCAACTTTATATCAGCCACCACTAGACATCTATACTTGGAGTCTCTCCATCAATTCCAACTAGATAGGTGAAAAACTGGATGAACATAGCCAAATAAACATTAAGTCTATATTCCCCAGTCTGTTAGTGGCTTTTTCACATATTGCATCACCCAAAACTAAAGCCAAGCATTTATCCTAAATCCTTGCTGTGTTCTGATATCTTTCAATGTACTACATTTCTCCTCCTCCTTCTCCAGGACCACTCAGACTGCGCTTTCTCCCTCTTATTCTCCTGAAGAAAGAGAAGAACACCCATCAGTGAATAATAGCCATTTCAGCAAAGCAACACCAAGAGCCAGCTTCACTCTCAGCAGGGAGTGCAGTGCCTCCTCCTCACATTTCCAGTGCTCCACACATTCAGATAAACTTCTCCAGTAGTGAACTGGAGAAATGATCCCTGAAAACATCCTCTTTCAATGTATGTTAAACCTGCTCCTCTACCTCCAAGCCCTGCCTTGACTGCCCTGGTTTAGGCCATGACTACAACCATAGCTCCTTAGCTGGTCTTCCTGTCTCATTCTTACTTTTTTCCAAGCAGTACATCCACTAGTCCCAGAGTGATTTTTCTAAAATGCAAATTTAATCACAATAGACTCCTACTTAAAACCTTTTAGTTGTTTCCCTCTGGATAAAATATAAACTCTTACTATAATTTGTATTTATTTTATTTTTATTTCATTTTGAGAGAGGGTCTCACTCTGTCACCCAGGCTGGAGTGCGGTGGCGTCATCCCAGCTCACTGAAGCCTCAACCTCCTGGGCTCAGTTGATCCTTTTGTCTCAGCCTCCCGAGTAGTTGGGACTACAGCTGCCAAAATGCCCAGCTAATTTTTTTCTATTTTATTTTGTAGAGACAAGGTCTCACTATGTTGACCAGGTTGGTCTTTACCTCCTAGGCTCAAACAATCCTCCTGTCCTGGCCTTCCAATGTGCTAGGATTACAAGCCAGAGTCACTGTGCCCCGCCTAATATAATTTTTAAAACCTTGCATGATCTGACCTCTGCCTACCACCCAGGGTTGTGTCTTGCTGCCACCCTCTCTTCTCTGCCCTATGTGCTACTGGACCTAATTACTCTTTCACAATCCCACCATGAGAGTTCAACCCTGTGCCATCCAACACGCTCCTTCCTGGAATATACCACTCTCCTAGAATACACTTCTTCCAAATTTCTACCTAATGAATTCTTGCTCATTCTACATGATTCAACTCCCTCCCCATGAAAACCTTGCCCGCCCCACCCACCCACCCCAAAATATATCTTCTCTGAGGTCCTTGTTGATGTCCTAGATGCAGTTAAAAGCATCTGTTCCGTTGTGCTTAAATACAGTATTTATTAGTCTAACCTTTGGCTAGGTTGAGAGCACCTTGAGGGTAAGAGCAGGGTCATATTCACCATTGCCTTAGTACATTGAGTGCCAAAGAGTCCAGCACTCAACTGCTTGTGAATGAATGAAGGAACTAATAAATGAATGAACTGTGGTGAGATCATAATGTAAAGAACAATATACACTAGTCAGTGGGGAAAGGCATGGTGAGGTTGAAAGATAGGAGAAACAATCCTTCTCTCTGGCTATTAGTGTTTTACATCAGATCTTTTCTGAAGTGTTAAAAGTTAAATCAATTTCCAGGAAAACATGACTGCCGATGTAAAATATGTCATGAGGGGAATATTTCCCCTTCTAAGACTTTCCATGCACATGAAAGGGAACAGTGCACCCACCACATATGTACGATGTTGTCATCTAGAAGCTTATACCCTTACATTTCTCCAGGCCCTTATTTGCAGCCTGGTAAGTGAGACTGTTGGCCAGGAATCAGTCCAAGCGCAAAGTCGGCATGTTCTTTGCAGTATAATGAGTCATCTCCCTGTCAGTACCTGGTCAGGCTCAGCTCTGAGACAGAGCAGACAAGAAAAGGCCAAAAGGAACTAGGCCAATCTGGTCAGACCTGAGGAACAATGCTCCACTGAGACAAGAGGTCACCACTAGAGCCAGGACAAAGTCATGTCTACCATCAAAGACAGCTATCGGATTCCAGTGCCCATGATTAAGCCAAAGGGAGAATCAGGCCACACACTTAGGAACTCAGAGGTGTTGAGAAATATTGATAAGATGAACATTGTGTCCTATGATGGAAGCCCTATGTGGGGCAAAGGCAGATGCCAAAGGCCAAAGGCAGAGGTCAAGGTGCAGGTAAAAACTGGACCAAAGGGCATAGACAAAGAAGCAGAAGCATCAGTTTTCTTAAGAGACAAAGCCTTCACTGCAAGATAGATACAGTATAGTATGGATCCTGGCATTTTTTAATGTATATAGATAAGGACTGTGCACTAGACATTTTTTGGTTTGGGGTGTCCTGAACCACTTCCTCGTGTGCTTCTGGTAATAGAACCTCTCTTTCCTGTGGAAAGTTCATTCCTTATGGCTTGGGTGAAGCTAACTTCACCCATCCCTGACTCCTCGGTGGGCATATGACCCAAACCTGACCTCAAGATGCTCAAAGGTGGTTGATTGCAATTCCCAGGCCTCTGAGAGCCATGTTTCTCACCTGTCTCAGGAATGAACAGGCATAAACAAAGTGGGAGATGCAGAGATGGTCAGTGACTCAGGAACAGCATCTGATTCCTGAAGCAAGTAGCACTCTTAGAGTTACTTTTAAAAGAAGTCTGAAGTGGGTGTCAGTCACTTGCAACTGAATGTGTCCTTCGTCAGAGGCCAGGATGTGCCATTCTTGAGAACAGGTAGGACAGGTAGGCAGGTACTTGGGACTGGGTTGGGCAAAACACCAGCTCTTCTGAGAAATTTCCTCAATTCTCTATGTGACCACCACATTTTATGCCGAGATTTTTGTTTTCCCCAAATAAGAAGATAAGTCTAGATGCTTAGTCACTGCTATGATCTTCTTTCCTGCCCCTCTGTGTTTCTGATCCTTTTCACACCCACACTCAACCCCCTGGATGAGGGGAGGGAAAGGTTGGTTGCATGGCAACACAAAGACTAGGCATTGTCCGCTCAACAGTCAGGGTCCTCCTGCTTAGAGGAGGACACGGGACTCCTGGACCAGAGTTGCTTGTGATCTGAGAAGTTGGCATAGACCTGACCCTCTCTTGGGGTGAGTTTCCCCTTGAAAGTAAAGCTGGAAGTAGAATTCCACTTAGTCCTACTCCCTGCAGGATCACATAATGGTCCCTGAGTAATTAGCCTGCAAGCATTCCCCGCTGTTTGTTTGTCACAAAAACAAGTAGAAAGCACTAGAAAGAAAAGTAGTTATTTAGAGGTAAATGGCAAGGGAAGATTGGAAATGTTTGATCTCATATATAGATATGGCCTGTGTGTTCCCCAAGTAATTACTTTTGGTATACTTTTTCCTCAAAGTGTTTTGAGATTGGAAGGTTAGTAAGAATGAACAATAAAATTACGTACTAAAAACAAAAGAGTCTCTCAAGAGACAGAGTCAAATATGAGAAAGCCCAAGTCTTGGCCCTACACTAGTTGCAAACAAACAGACCTCACGAGTTCTATCAGCCCTTCAGTGTTTCTGTACTAATACCAATTAAGCGAGAGAGGGAATCTCAAAGTTTGGGTCAAAGCCTTTGATTTTCAGGTAAGAGATCATGTCAAATTTCAGAGAAAATTCCAGTTGCTCCTATACATGTGATTTCTTCATTATAAAAACTCCTCTTAGGTTTGTATTCCAGAAAATTTTGAATCATGTTTCTGCAAGGTACAAATTAATAGCCCTGGTGAAGGCTGTCAGAGATTTCATTTAGAAACACCATTCAACCAAGAAGGTAGTGGCCAAATTGGAGAGGATGTGTGATCCTCTCCCAACTTTCCATGGCTGCAAAGCAGAGACGGATAGCAAATCATTCTTTACAATCAGTTCTCCTGTTTTTTAAGAACAAGAAATCATTTTCGAAGGCTTTTTTTTTCCTTGCAAGAGTTTCATAACATCGGCACGCAGTTTGCAAACTAGAAGGAGAGAATGGAAACCACATCCGGAAATAATCATCTCCCCTTCACTGTAATGGATTAGAAATGTTAAAGGGGCCATCGACTAAATTAGTGTGATGGTGTTTTAGAAAAAGTTGTGTAACTCTTAAGTGAAGGTAATGCTCTTCTCATTATACTTAAGGATGAGGAGCCGGCAGCCCCAAGACCCTGCTACAGAACAGCAGCTTTGCTTCATTCCATCTTGCGCCACCAAATTTAACAGACAATTTGGATAAAACCGCCACCTCATATACTCACATACATTGAGTTTTATTGCTCACTGCAACACATTGAAAAGCATAAGACTAATGGAGCCGAACTTCCCACAATAGTTCAACCAATTTGCTATCTTTCTATCTATCATCTATCTATCTTTACACTTTTTTTTGGAAAAAGCAAAGTTGCATTTTCCTCAACCCTATCTCAATCAGTAGATACCATCCCATCTCTCAACCGCTCTTTACTGCTTCTCCCCTCTGTCCTACTTCCCCTTTTCTTCTTCTCCTTCCTTTTGTCTTCTTTCCTCTTCTTCTCCTCTACTTCTCCCCTCCCGCTTGACTTCCAGAGCCACCCACAGTATCATTTTAGTGGGCCAGACCTCCAGCCTGGGGAAGGGATCTGGACTTTGACTTAAGGAATTCAGAAAATAAAGTTTCAATAATACAGAGTTCTCATCATTCCTTTTAAACTTGCAAATGGGATTCTTTACTTCAGAGGCCCAGTCAC
>NW_007232507.1:9365-61512 GCF_000164805.1 Carlito syrichta
CCCAGCAGGTTGAGGCTGCGGTGGCCGGGAGCGGCCACTGCACTCCAGTCTGGGCGACAGAGTGAGACTCCAACTCAAAAAAAAAAAGTCAATATCAAGTAAAAAAAAAATAGTAAAAGCATGTGAGGAACTGAGAAGTAGTATGTAAACAGAAGAATTTATTCTTACTCAACTCAAGACCAGCTATGATTCAGGGATACCATGTCAATTGTTTTCCTGGTTTTCACTCTCCTGGCAGTAAGCAAAAAACTCTGACTGGGTTCCTACCAGCCAAGTTTACGGGGAACGCATCTTTTGACGAAGGAAGGTGGCTGGGTCTCCCAGAGTTAGCCCTGCCTCCAGCTCATCCTCTGTGTTCTTCTCCATCCTGTGATACTTTGGCTTAAACCAGCCACACCATGTGGTTGTGGCCTACGGAGAATCATCTCGGGAGTCCTACCCCCTCATCCGACAAAAGGGAAACAGCCCCAAGAGGCGACAGAAGATACTTCAGAGACGGCACTAGAACCTGGACCTTCTGATTCTGACACAGGGCTGCACACTGCCTCGGGGTCACTGTTGCCAAAAGTCCTTTTAGATGTCTTGGGACATTTCTATGGTCCTCAGGGATGTGCCCACCTTGCCTGCTCCTATCTCTTGCTGTCTCCCATTCTCCTCACTCCATACTATGACCAAACTGCCCTCTCAATAGTTCTGCCCTGAAGGCAGTTTATTTTGACATTAAAATCATCCTGTGGGTGTGATCTAACACATCCAGATGGTCTATGGGCAAAACCCACACCAAATGCTTTGCTGGCCCTTGTCCGTGTAGGCTAGGGCCTTCTCTGGAGTCTGATACCACATTGGTGTTTGGCTGCCTACTCACTGCTGAAAGCTTTACATGATGGGCGGGTGGTTAGACTGTAATACAGTCAGCTTTGCACTAAGCTAAGGTCTCACATGGACAATAGGAAGAGATGGAAGGATGGGAGAGATCTTAAAAGTCATGATCAACTCCTCCAAACACAAGAGATGGACAAGAATCCCAGTGGGGCATTTGTAATATGTTCATGGAGCTTTTCTAAAAGACTGAGTTCAAGTCTCTGCCCTTGAAGCTACATCAGAACACTGAAAAGGGCCCCACAGATGGCCTTTGAACATGAACTCCTGGCATACCACTCTTTGCAGCCTTAGAATCCCCTTGAACTTTGGGAGATGCTCATTGAAATACAAGGCATATGTTCTTTAGCCTGAGCCACTGAGCAAAATCTAAGGGCTGGACAATGCTGTCAAAGAAAGGTGATGCACAATAACAACAGTGGCCATGTGTAACTAGCCTAGTGAATTTGAAAACCAAATCTGGGAACATTTGGTGGCTTGATTAATTTGCTTTGCCTATCTGCCATCTGTTGTTGTCTCTGGGTGCCTGGGATGGGGAGGGCTTCTCAGTTCTGCTGATTTAGGCCACCTGGAAACTCTCCTTCTATAGGGATTGGAGGGTGGGGTCTGCAGAAAACAAAGGTCCCTGGACCTGCTCCTCTGCTCCCACCATGCAGCTGGGAAGTCAGGTTTTATAAAAGCAGTTCCTCCCACATGCTTCAAAACTACTTTTCCATCTTCCACCTCTGTCTAAAACGAGTGTAAATTCACAGGTTGACCTGTTTTATGTCTTCCCATGCTGATGACTGCAGAGAAAGTGAGGTCACTCGGTGACAATCAGGCGATGGTTTTGGGTTTTTTTAGCTGAACTGTACGGCATCACATTTTAAATTTGCATCTTTTTTTCTTTTGTTTTTGGCTGAATTAGTTCATTCTTTTCACAGCAAATCTTTTCACCAAAAGCGTCACACACACTTGGTGCACAGTGTCCTAGGTAAGCTCAGATTCGCTTTCTGAATCAGGCAATGAATATATCCTTCATTTTTGCCTTTGTTCTGCTCCCCAGAACCCATATGCTTAATTCACCTCATTCATTTTTTTCAACAGACACATAAAGAATGCCATGTGTATGAGCTGGATACTAGAGACACAGAATTAAAATCGTGGTCCTAGGTCCTCAGGGGGCTCACAGGCTGGTGGGGGGAGATAAATACATAAAACTGTGCTACAAATATTGTGACAAAAGGCTGGGTGCAGTGGGATCACACCTGTAATCCCAGTACTTTGAGGGGTCGAGGTGGGAGGATTACTTGAGCCCAGGAGTTCGAGAACAGCCTGGGCAACATAGCAAGACCTCACCTCTACAAAAAATTAAAAAATTAAGCAGGCATGGTAGCACATTTCTATAGTCCCAGCTACTCGAGAGACTGAGGCAGTAGGATTGTCTGAGCCAAGAAGGTCAAGGCTGCAGTGAGCCATGATCATGCCACTGTACTCCAACCTAGGTGACAGAGTGAGATCCTGACTCAAAAAAAAAAAAAAATCAAAAAATTGCCTAGGCATGGTGGCCTGCACCTGGAGTCCCAGCTACTCAGGAGGCTGAGGCAAAAGGATTATCTGAGCTCAGGAGGTCAAGGCTGCAGTGAGTCATGATCATGCCATAGCACTCCAGCCTGGATGACAAAGTAAGACCCCCAACTCAAAAACAAACAAATATTGTGACAGAGATTTGCACAGGGTACTCGTGACAAAGATTTGTAGTTGTCCACAAGCTGCTTTCACCCTTCCTCCATAGTAATTGAGTTTGATCTGAGCACATGATCAGCTCTACCTCACTACACCTTTCCCATCACAAACTCCTCCCTGGCAACTAAGTGTGGTCACAAGACTAGGACCTCCCCATCAGGAATATGAGTTCAAATCAATGTGTGTCACTTCCAGGCCTGGGCCTTAAACATGGCACAAGTGCTTTCTTAGTCATTATCTGGAATGGGGCAGACCTGCAAACCAGTGTCAACCTTGTAGAAGAGGACAGTCCCCCAAGGCAAATGGGGAGAAACTAGATGGAAGGACCCATGAATGACTGACCAGACCAAATGGACCCACCCATGCACCTGGGACTGCTTTGAGAATGAGAATAAAATGCTTTGTTCCTAAACCACTGTATTGTCAGGCCTCTTTGTGACAGCAGCTTAGCTTTCGCTCAGGTCATTATAACACTGTGCACAACACTCCCAGGATGGAAGCACTGTCTGGAGTGGAAGTAAAATCTTCATCCGGGATTGCAAATAGTTTCTATATACTTTTAATTCAGAGTCACCAAATGTTATTGTTTTTCCATATTTGTTTATCATTCTATCTGTATATTTAAGTATATATTTTTGTGTATTTCCTCCTATTTGTAAGAAAGCTATAGACATAAATACGAAAGTGTGTATGTCAATCAAAAAACAAGGACATGCTCTTACATACTATAATACAGCTATTAAAATCTGGAAAACTCAGCTGGGCATGGTGGCTCACACCTATAATCCCAGCACTTTGAGAGGCCAAGGAGGGAGGATTGCTTGAGCCCAGGAGTTCAAGACCAGCCTAGGCAATATAACAAGATCCTATTTATACAAATAATTAAAATTCAGCCAGTTGGTGGCACAGCCTATAGTTCCAGCTACTCGGGAGGCTGAGGCAGGAGGATCACTTAAGCCTAGGAGCTGGCGGTTACAGTGAGCTATGATCATGCCACTGCACTCCAGTGTGGGTAACAGAGCAAATAAATAAATAAATCTGGAAAAGTAACACTGATATCCAGCTTAGTAAGTAACAACAGAACGTATTTAATTTTCACCAACTGTCCTAATAATATATTTTATAGCATAAGAGGAAAAAAAATTTGTATTACTAAAGGATCCAATCCAAGATTTTCTTTTTCTTTTTCTTTTTCTTTTTCTTTTTTGAGTTCACTCTGTCTCCCAGACTAGACTGCAGTGGCACGCTCCCGGCCACCGCAGCCTCAACCTACTGGGCTCCAGCGATCCTTCCTCCTCAGCCTTCCAAGTAGCTGGAACTACAGGCATGCGCTACCACGCCCGGCTAATTTTTTTTATTTATTGTAGAGATGAGGTCTCGCCAAGTTGCCCAGATGGATCTCAAACCCGCGAGCTCAGGCAATTCACTCACCTCAGCCTCCCAAAGTGCAAGATTACAGGCTGAGCCACCAAGCCCGGCCTTCCTTTTCTTTTCTTCTTTAATCTGGGACAATTCCCCAGTTTGTCTTTGTCTTTCCTGACCTTGATATCTGGAAGAACACAGGGCAGTTATTTTATTTTATTTTATGAGACAAGGTTTCACTCTGTAACCCAGGCTGGAGCACAGTGGCATGATCATTGCTCACTGCAGCCTTGAATTCCCCAGTTTAAGCGATTTTCCCACCTCAACCTTCCAAGGACAGTAGCTGAGACTACAGGATGTACCACCATGCCTGGATAATTTTGTTTTTTGCAGAGACAGGGTCTTGCAATATTGCCCAGGCTGATCTCAAACTCTTGGCCTTAAGTGATCCTCCCGCCTCAGTCTTCCAAAGTGTTGGGATTACAGGCATGAGCCACTATGCTTGGTCTGGGCCAGTTATTTTAGTTTGTCTTTCATTTGGGTTTATTGAATGTTTCTTCAAAATTAGATTCTGGTTACTTTTTTGACAGGAATCTCACAGAAGTAATGTTGTGTTCTTCTTATTGCCTTCTATCAGGCAGCACTCAATTTCCATTTGCCCCATGGCAGGTGATGTTAACTCTCATTACTCGGTTAAGGTGCCAGATTTATCCACTGCAGTTATTATTTTTTTTCCTGCATAATAAAAAATATCTTGTGGAGATAACATAAAGAGTCCACAATCCCAAGCAATTTTGAAAGCCAGCAGGGCAAATTCCATTAGGCTTCAAGGTCTGGTAGTAATTCCCTGGGCCTGAGGCTCTGACCTTGAAGTCATTCTTTCTTTTTCTTGAAGGGTATCACATGTTTTTAGCTTAGTTGTTTTAATAGCCTGCTTCCTGCCTGAGAACTTTGGGAGTCCTACAACCTTTTTTCATTTCATCCTATCTGTGTCCCTTTCAGCCCAAGCTGGTAGTGTTTCTGCTCATATAACATTCTCAAAAACCTTGTGGGTCCCCTGCTTAAATCATAGGGATTCATATCATTAGGCAAGAGGGTCGTTCACACTTCTTTCCTGGATAACCCCATCTCTATTTGTGACTTCTGCTTAGTTGGCTTAAGGAATCTATAAATCACATCTAGTCTCTTCAAAGAGCCCTTTATGACAGCTGAGCACAGTGGCTCATACCTGCAATCCCAGCACTTTGGAAGGCTGAGGAGGGAGGACTGATTGAGCCCAGGAATTCAAGACCAGCCTAGGCAACATAGCGAGACCTCATCTCTACAAAAAAAAAAAAAAAAGTTTTTAATTAGCTGAGCATGGTGGCACAGCTACTCAGAAGGCTGAGGAAAGAATTGCCTGAGCCCAGGTGGTAGAGGCTGTGGTGCCGTGATTGTGCCGCTGCACTCAAGCCTGGGCAACAGAGTGAGAACTCAACTTTAAAAAAAAAAAAAAGAACCTTCTGTATGATTGAATACTTGAATACTTTGGTCTTTTAATCCTTCTGAGGCACTAGCAAAAAGTTGTCCAGCCATACACCCTTGGCTTTCTCTTCAGGGTACACTACCTTGACAGTAAATCTCCTAGTTTTAGTATCTTTTGCAATATGGATTGACTGAGAATTTCCCAAATTATCAAGTACTGATTCTTTTTTGCTTAATAGGTCTTCCTTCAATCTGTTTCTCTCACATTTTACTGTAAGCAGCAGTACAAAACAAGGCTGCACCTTCCACTCTTTGCTTTCAACAGGAAGCTTTCTGCTACTATATAACAAGGATCACCTTTCTCTCAGTTTCCAGCAACATGTTCCTCATTTCCTTTTGAGCTCTCATCAGCAGTGCTTCTGGCATATTCTACCCATGCTCTGTTTGTAATTATTTGGTATTCTCTTAGGTAATATAAGTTTTCTCTACAATACTCCCCAACTCCTTCTGAGCCCTCACAGGCCGTCTTTAACATCAATATTTCCACTTAAAGCCTCTTCAAGGCAATCTAGGCTTTTTCTATCTTGTTCTCCAAATTTCTTCTAGCCTCTATTTATTAACCACTCCAAAGCCAGTTCCACATTTTTAGGTGTTACAATAGCATCCCACTCTCAATACCAAAATCTGTCAAGTTTCCTATTACGACTGTAACAAATTGCCACAAACAGCGACTTAAAGCAACACAAGTGTATGATCTTACAGTTCTAGTGGCCAGACGTCCATAATGGGTCCACAGGACTGCATTTCTTCTGGAGGCTCTAGGGGAAAATCTATTTCCTTTCCTTTTCCAGCTTCTAGAGGCCTCCTGTATTCCTTGGCCCATGACGCCTTCCTCCATCTTTTTTTAAAATTATAACTTAGTTTACTTAATCTAGGAAGTTTGCAGTCATCAGCAATTTTAGTGCAATTTCAGGTGCAATTGGGAATTCAGGAATGTTGGTGGAGCTGTTAATGTAGCGAACCTTGTAGGTAAAATACATGGATACTTTTGATTGCACATGTGAAGGGAATCTCTCTAAAATTGATCTCATTGGTTTCACTCTCAGCAAACTGACCTGGGCCACTCACATGGTTTTTATTGTTACTGATGTTAGTGCATGTTCTCTTTTTACAATAAATTCAAGACTATCAGAAGATACCAATTTGACATTCATGGCATCAGGGCCTTCACAACCACCATAGGTTTTCTCCTCTCCATCCATTATGTTCTTATGAAATTCTACCTTGATTCCCCAGGAACTTGAGTAGCTTCTTGTCAGCCCCACAGCCAGTTCTCCATGTCCAACCACAACCCCTCTACTCCAGGGCCACCCCCCACCCCCCAACCCCAGCTGCCCACCCCAAGAGTTCCAGAACAGTCCCCTTCCTCCATCTTAACAGCGTCTTGTCTCCCCCTCTATTCTATCCTTCCAGCTATACTCTTTTCTTTTCTGACCGTCCTTTCTCTTATCAGGACTCTTGTGATTACATTGAGCCTATCCAGATAATCCAGGATAAGCCCCTCATTCCAAGATTTTTAATTTAACCACATCTTCAAAGTCTCTTTTCCCAAGTACAACAACATATTCACAGCATCTGGGGTTTAGCATGTGAGCATTTTGGATGGCCATCACTCCATCTACCACAGCCAGGTTGTGGTCAGATATCAGTCTATTATCCATAATGACCCACACAAAAGAGGTTAGTTAATTCACTGAATTAGAGGCTAATTCATTGAATTAGATGTTAACTCATCAGTCCTTGGTATCATTGCCAATAAATACAGAGAATGATAAGTCAAAAAGCAGTCCCTGTCTCAGATGGTGAGACATTACATGGCCCATTCTCCTCCATGTACAAATGTATAACCTGGAAGTTTCCCAGTTATTCCAGTTTGAGATTTGTTGTCAAACTTGATTTGGATCACAATTACATTGGTCGAACTTAAAAAAAAAAAGGCCAGGCTCGGTGGCTCAGCCTGTAATCCCATGCTTTGGGAGGCCAAGGTGAGTGAATTGCCTGAGCCCGCGGGTTCGAGACCCGCCTGGGCAACTTGGTGAGACCTCATCTCTACAATAAATCAAAAACTAGCTGGGTGTGGTAGCGCACGCCTGTATTTCCAGCTACTTTGAAGGCTGAGGCAGAAGGATCGCCGGAGCCCTGCAGGTCGAGGCTGCGGTGGCTGGGAGCGGCCACTGCACTCCAGTTTGAGCGACAGAGTGAGACTCCAACTCAAAAAGGAAAACAAAACATGGGCAGTGTCACTGAGAAGTTGCAGCCTCAGTTGCAGCCTCAATTGCCATACATTATAGAACATTACTGCTCAGGCATCAGGAGAAGCATGTGGATTTGTAATCAAATTAAAACAATGTCATGGCACGGTGGCTCAGCCTGTAATCCCAGCACTTTGGGAGGCTGAGGCGAGAGGACTGCCTGAGCCCGGGGGTTCGAGACTACCCTGAACAACTTAGTAAGACTTTGTCTCTACAATAAATCACAAAAATTAGCCAGGCGTGGTGGTATGCACCCATTGTTCCAGCTATTTGGAAGGCTGAGGCAGAAGGATCGCCTGAGCCCAGCAGGTCGAGGCCGGGGTGGCTGTGAGCAGCATGCCACTGCACTTCAGCCTGGGCGACACAGTGAGACTCTAACTCAAAAAAAAAAAAAAAAAAAAAATGTTGTGCCAGATTGTGTTTGTAGCCACTGATGACATGAGATACTACAGAGTTGTTCAGGACCAACCACATCCCAGGTCCCTTTTTTCCCATGTTGCCACCCAGAAAGTGTAATAGGTAGGCTGACTTCGGTTTACTGTTAGGGGAAAGAAAGAAATATCATACCTATCAGTGGTCAGGGTGGATCCCAAATTTTCGTAACAGGTCTAAATAACTCTGTACTCCTTTTATTGCCCTGGAGTAACCAAAAAGGATGTGCCCCTTCTCGAGTGAGTCAAATTCAGTGATCAAATAGCCTTATAAAGTGTATAGACCAGGAAAAGGTAAGAGACAAAGAGCCAGAAAAGAGTCAGAAACATTTTTGAGTTAATATTTGAGAATGCCATTCTAACCTCAGCAATACTGCAGATAATAAGGGATATGGGATGGTTATTAAATTATTTGACTGTTAGCCCATTGTTGGATGGTCTTTGTGAATGATCCAGAAGACCTAACACATTTTCAGGGCACAAGGGTGTGGCTGGAGTCAGCTGATTGGACTGAAACAGCAATACCATAACCTGAAAAAAATGTCAAAAGAGTGAGGCAACAATGGTAGTCTCAAAAAGGGGTCCAAGATTCATGATAGTCAATTTGCCAAGAACAGTGTTAATGTCCCACGCAACATGGCCTACCTTATCATAGAACAAACAGGCCAGATTTTGGCAGGAAACACAAATCTGCTATACAGTGGAAGCTTCTGCATCAGAAACACATAATCCTTCACAGTGCTCAGTCTGTGATAGTGAATCTGTTGCCATTTCTGATGAGGTGATGAATTGCAGCAATAATGGCAATCTAAGAATTTTAGGCTTGATCAAAGGCTTGATTCTCATGGATCTGATCAGAGAATGGGCCAATACAGTGGCATTAACACAAGTGACCCAGATTGTCTGATTGGCAGACACAATTTGTTTACACAGTTCACGGCCCCAGAGAGGGAAGGCTTTAATCTGCCTTCCAGTCTTAGTCAAAGTCAGGAGGAGTCCTTGGGAATATTGTCTAAGGCAAGGGCAGTGGCTTTCAGTTGAGCCCATTGTGCTCCAGTTGGTCTTCGAGAATTGTCATTGGAGCTGGATGGTTGCTGCCACCCAGTGGACACCCTCAGATGTCAACTTAGCTGAACCATCATCATGTACTAGGCCCAGGCTATAGATGAACCTGGGTGAATCAAGGGCCCCATTGAGCCAGCAGCTTTGCTTCAGGTCATGGAGTCGGGGGATCAAGTTTCTCCTAAAGAGATGACTGCCACTTTTTCATGTAACACTCAGTGTCCTCTCAGATGCCACTTCAGCTGCACTCGTAAGTATACCACTTCCATTTGACACGAAAAGCTTGTTGGACCAGTCCTATCTTGTCTTGTTGACTCCAGGTTGACCCATCCCAAATGAGAATGTCTAGCCTGCCAGCCACAGGCCTCCATTATTAAGACTTCCAGTCTCCACAAGAACTTAGTAGCAGGTTAATAGCTGCCTTTAGGGTGGGTGCGGCAGCTCACTCCTATAATCCCAGCAACCTATAACTCACTGCCTTTGAGAGGTCAAGGCAGAGGATTGCTTGAGCCCAGAAGTTCAAGACCAGTCTAGGCAACATAGCAAGACCTCATCTCTTTAAAAAAAAAAAAAAATTAGGCAGGTGTAGCGGTGCACACCTATAGTCCCCAGCTATTCAGGAGGCTGAGGTAAAAGAATTATCTGAGCCCAAGAGGTTGAGGCTGCAGTGAGCCATGATTGAACTCCAGCCTGGGCAACAGAGTGAGACCCACCCCCTCCAACTCAAAAAAAGGAAAAAATGTTCATATAAACAGCAAGGTCCTCATGGCTGACACCAGTTGTTTGGCTCTGGGGACACCTGGCTCAATAGACACAGACATATTACCTTTCAATGACACTCCTGCCTCTGCCACCAAAAGGAGAGAAAAGGCAATAGGCAAGTGCCACTCAGGTGGCTTCTGTAGTCCTACTTTTTGCAGCTCAACCTCTAAGCATTAATTCAACTCATGTTTATTAGCAGATAGGACAGTGAGAGATCCTCCATCCCCACCTTCCACATGCATACCCTTCCCCCGACACACACACACACACACACACACACACACACACACACACACTTCCTGGGAAAGAACATCCACTACCAAGTCATGGACTTTTCTTATCTCTCTGAACCTGGTTCATGGAGTCCTTGTCCACCTTTATCAGCACAACTGTCAGGGTTGCAATTTGATTTTACCCTACTTTTATGAGCTATTAATTTAACCAGCTACTATTTCATGGATGATTGTGGAAAACACAAGACTCTTGGGTTAGAGGCAACAGACTTGAATATTCACAGCACAGCAAGCATCCTGAGCATCATTATGTTTATTTATATGGGCTCCCCTTTCCCCTACATCTCATGAGGGCAACATGGAGGACGGATATCTGCATATGTGTATGTTGTCTTATGAGAGAAAAACACTGAACTTCAAGAATTCACCCCTTTTATAGCAAGTAGGAAGCAAGCCTGCTCTTTGTCTCAGAGAGAGACATCGCCTCATCTTTCAGTTAGTCACTGCAGATAAAATCCTGAGAAACTGCCTGGGTAAAGAGAGGTCAGGGCACATTCTTGGCATATCTAGCAAGACATAAAGAAGCACAAGAGACCTATGGAAGACTTTCCTCCAACAACAACCAGCCCTCCGGGAAAGAAATAATAAAATGTTTAAAGACCTGCGTTATAGACTTGACAATTTCCTGGTTTAAATATTCCCACCATGGCTGACTTTAAGCTACCACTGTAATATCACTCAACTCAGAGTTGGGAAGAAGTGTGCAAGTACGAGCTTGATCAACCATTGATAATTCCTGCTTAAATCAATTATTATAACGATTGTTGTCCTTAACTTTAAGATGCATATCTGAATCTTTTTTTAAATGTATGACATGTATGATTTCACATGTAATTATTTTTCCTGTTTTCAAAATGAATCCCTGTGTAACTTTCTGTTACAAAGGAGGAGTACAAGAGCATTCCTCCTCTGAGAATCCCAGACCAATTGCTGGAAGAAGTTTGGAGGTAAGATCTTGGGTAGCATTCATGGATAAAAGGAAACCCTGAAAATCACAATGTTAAGAACCGGGATGTGACAGACCCAACTTCTGGCTGGTAGCCAGTTCCTGTCAGTTCTTTCTACGTCTTTAGTAAACCATTAGACCCGCGTTTATAAATTTCTGAGCCTGTGGTCATTTTCTACAACATGATCTGGTTTAAATTTTCTTCATGGTGTTTATCATTCTCTTAAAATTTCCTGGGTTTTATTTTCATTTTTTTTACCTTACTCATTGGTTGTCTCACTGCCTTTAGAATGCGAAAACAAGAATTTTGTCTGTCTTGTTTATCCCTTTATCCTCAGTACCTAGAACAGGGCCAAGCATGTAAAAGGTAATAAATGGAAGATGCATAAATGAATTTGAATTTCTGACTTCTTACTCTACCTCATTGTGTTGCCTCTGCACTCAGCTTCTTTTTGGTTAGTGGGTATGGCAGATGACAAATGGCAAACAGAAACTCCACATTTTTCCACTTATAATTAAGACTTGGTTGGGGTTCAGGACATCAGATATTCTAGTGCTGCCACACACATACTAAGTAAAATCAAACGAGTCATTAACCCATTCTGTGCCTCAGCTTCTGCCACCTAAAGTACTGAAGGATCTCTGAAAGAATGGCATCGGTTTTCATTGCTGTCTCTGGAAACATGCAGTGCTGGGTACACACCAACAAGTCTTTTGTCTCATTCCAACAATAACTTTCTTTCTGGAGGTTAGTAAGAGAGTAAAGAGGTCTTGCATTTCTGTCACCCATTGGAGAGATTCAGAAATTCTGAAGATTCTTTGAAGCCAATTTCCCTAACCAGAATTTGAACCATTCTTCTGACAAGTTTCCCAAACTCGCCACCCATCTGTTTTCTCATCTATGAAATGGGGCTAATAACACCTACACTACAGGGTTGTGGTGATAATTAAACCAGATAAACTAAATCAATGGTTCTAAAGGAGGGGTTTATCCCTGGACCAGCAGCACTGGCATCGCCCATCAGCTGGTTAGCAGTGCAAATTCTTGGGTTCCACCCCAGACCTATTGAAGCAGAAATGCCAGGGTCACCCTCCCTCTGCCATCTCCCTAACCAACATCTGTGGTTTCAAGTCTTCCAGATGATTCCAATGCATGTTAGAGTTTGAGAATTGCTGACATTAAATCTTCAGACAGTTGACCTCTCAAATGTTTGCATTTCATTTACTCATTTAGATTCATTAGCTACCCAAACCAATGCCAGCTAAGCTGTAGAATTCTTCATTCTCACCCAACTTGGCAGATGTGGACCATGTGGTGGAAGACTTGGGAGCAGATACTGCTCTAAAACCAAGGCTGGGTGTGGTGGCTCACACCTGTAATCCCAACATTTTGAGAGGCTGAAGCAGGAAGATCACTTGAGATCAGGAGTTTGAGACCAGCCTGGGCAATATAGAAAGACCTCGTCTCTATACTTTTTTTTTTTTTTTTTTTAGCTGGGCATGGTAGTGAGCACCTGTAGTCTCAGCTAATCGAGAGGCTGAGGGGAAAGGATCGTCTGAGCCCCGGAGGTCAAAACTTCTATGAGCTGTGATCATCCCACTGCCTGGGTGACAAAGTGAGACTCGGAAAAAAAAATTGTAAAGGCTTGCCTCACATCCTGTTCCTCTTTGCCACAATTTTTGAAATCGACTAAATGTTACCTCTATGTTTATTTTTTCTTTATTTTATATCTTTTTCTTTGTCAAAGAGATGGGAGTAGCTAGCTGGTTGCCTGTACAGTTGGATTTTAAGAAGGCCAGTAACACTACTGGCTTCAGAATCAATCCACCCTGGGCTCACACCATCCTGGTGGCAGGGGAAAAGTTAGTCTTGGTGGAGCCTGAAGTTTTCAGATGGAAAATGGAGTCAACAACAATAAAAGCCTTCATTTATTGACTCCTATGTGCCAGACACTATGCTAGCTATTTTACGATTGGTATACATTATCTCATTTAAACCAAAATAATGAATTATCTTTCTTTTCTTCAAACATATCTTGTTTAAATACTTCTAACATTTTCAACATAATGTTGCAACATTCAGGGCCTATCATATCTTTGTCATCATAATCAACTGATAGTAAAGACATTTTGTGGGAAAATGGGACTTATTAAACTAGCTTTACAGTGAACTCTGTTAGAGTGCCTCAATTCTATTAAGTGAGCTATAACAGTTGAATAAATGGGGTTAGTTTTGTTGCAGGTTTAAAGAAAGTGGAAATAACTTTTAAATAGTGGTGTATCTGTGCTTTGTGGTAGAAGGTTCCTAGTTCATACTTAATTGAAAAGGCAAGTCACTGTTGAATTTTGAAAATCCTGGAAGAGTTTTTAAAGTAATTTAATGTAGCATTTTATGGTAGCTTTTGTAGTTTTAAATTTGCGATAGATATCGAGGGAAGTATATGCCTTCTGATCCCTTAGATTTAATCAGACTTCTCATAGCTTGCTCGCATAATGGTTTATGGTACCTTTGATGATTTGCAGCCAACCTAGCACTTTTAATAATTTACTGTAAAAGCATTTAATTTTTAATGGACAAGAATGGTTGGAGGTAACTTTTGAATTGGTAAGTGCTCTCCTGAAGAGTGGGGAAAAGAAACAGTATATTTACATTCCAAACATTATTGAAAAGCATGCATCTTTTATTACCAAAATCAAATGCATAATTGAAGAACATACCTAACCTAAAATTATTGTTCATGCTTTATTTAGCCATAAGATAGCATTCCTTTCATGATGCTTCATGAGAACATTTTTTTCAAATACTCATTTTTTTCCTTATCTTTCATAGTGTTCAATATTCTGTACCACTAGAAAAACCATACCAGCCACATTTTGTCCCAGTTCACTAATCAAGAAAAGTCCAACAAAAGAATGCTTTGTAATGTCTGGTACATAAAAGAACTATCATTACATGTTCACTATCCTTCAAAGTTATTCTGGGAGCTCCATATAATGCACATACCTAAGAATGACTTCACAACTAGTCTTTAAAATCTCAGCATTTCCATGTGGAAAGAAAAATGGGAAGATGCCAGGGTAAATATTTTTTTTAAGACTTGATGGAGGACAAAACATATCTTGCCTTCTGAGGCACATAAAACAAAAAAATGCTGCAATCACCAAATGAGCCCTTTTTCAGATATGCCATATGTAAAATTAAGAATAGCTTCACAGAACTGCTTTCTGGGGAATCAACTAACAATCTCCAGCCCTGGAAAGTTTTCTGCTCATGTAACTTTCACAACTGACTGTCCCCACACATACTCTGAAATGGGCAACAGGGAAAACTCTGGTGGTCAAGGGTTCAAGTCTGTGAGCTCTGTTTCTGGAACACCTTTGAAATTCAGACATCAGTGCAGTTGCTTGAGAATGTGAAATTCATTGTCTTTGTTTTGACTTTCAGATATTCTTGAGTCTAAACCCTGCTACAGAGAATTGGCTTCCGGGACTCCCGGTACTTAGCAAAGGAGTTTGTGCCGTCAGAATTACCCCATCTAATGATAAAAGTTGGAGGATTCAATTCCCATTTCCATGCTTGTTTTCTGGGGGGAACCTGCAGGTGCAAGACTTCACTGGTTAATAAGGATTCTATCTACTGCCTACGATCTCTTGGCTTCCTGGCAGGTATTATACATAGCAATTCCTTTCTCTATTAACCAGATTCTCATCTCCACCCCAGCTAAGGAATAGAAACTTCTAGAGCT
Organism: Carlito syrichta; assembly: GCF_000164805.1. Classification (NCBI taxonomy): domain Eukaryota; kingdom Metazoa; phylum Chordata; class Mammalia; order Primates; family Tarsiidae; genus Carlito; species Carlito syrichta. Next base: position 24,348 of record NW_007232507.1, read on the forward strand.
AGTCAATTTTCACCTGGATTTGAGGAGGCAGGACTTTCTCCTGAGAAATTTGGGAGCAGTTGCTTGTCAATTTAGCAATTCTGAACACAGAAGTTCAGGGGCACATGAGTTGAAAGACACCAATCACACTCACCCACCTCCTTTTCTCCAGCTCTCAAAAGTTTCATCTCACCTCACCGACATAGACTTTAGAGACAGAAAGCCCTTAGAGACTATCCAGCAATCCATACATTTTTTGCGTGAAGAAACTATAAGCTAGATAAGTTGACCAAGGTTACAAAGAAGCTGGAAACTAGAAGGCAGACACCCTGATTTCTCAATTGAGTGTTTGTACCATTACATCACATGGTTTCACTCTTCCCCTGTCTCCTTCTCTTCTCCCTCCCCTCCCCAAGTACTGTTATCCCTCTTGCTTTTGTTTTGGGCCTTCTCATGATGGCAGGGGTACCCCATAAGTGTCACTTCTCTACATTGGTAGGCTTCATCGCTAAAAAATTAAGGAGGTATGGAGGAAAGGAGGAAGGAAATAATGGGTGTTCCTGACACCGGGATAACAACCCTTCTTTAATTTTCTCCTCCCCTTTCCAATCAGGTATGCTACCTCTTTTACATTCTGACAGCACTACAGAAAGAGCTGGCAACCCTAATTTGCCAACTTAGCTCTAAGACAGAAACACAATTAAGCTTCTTGGGCACATTAATTCCTTACTAGGTTATGAGCTTGCGAACCATCTTAAGAGAGAACAGGGAAATACAGAAAAGTATGTTATAAATGTAGTCTTCTAGCCAAGCCTCCATCTAGCCCTGAGTCCTTACATTACCCCAAATCTATGCCAACCAAATACATGAAGCAATATACCAAAGTGCTAACATTGGTCATTCCATGGAGTGTGGTAGAGCCAGAGAGGGAGATTATTATCTTTATTCTAGTATATCTTTTAAAAGACTTTTTTTAATAAAGGGAGGGAGGGCGAGAGGGATGGAAGGGAGGGGAAGAGAGGGAGGTAGTTAGTGAGAAAGACACACCCAAACCACAATAAAAGTTGTAAAACTGAAACTTAGAATATACCAGAAAAAAATTATGTATTATAAATAAAAAGACTAAAAACATAATATAGTCAAATCTGTAATCCTATTAATCTATAATGTTTGTCTTTTAATGAATGGTAAAAAGCCCTATAAATTCTATTTTTTTCCCTTAGCAAATAAAAAAAGGAAAATTCTGAGTTATGGACTGATAGTGAGTATAGATAAAAAATGACTGCTGTGAATAGGTGCTAGAATGTTTTATATACACTACTTGTGTCTATAGGAGGGGAAAAACAGACTGAATAACTTGTATTTTTGGCACACTAAATGATTAACCATTTCACATCAGGTCGATCTTAATCCAATCAACTGTATGAAAATTAGTGCTATAATGGAAAAAGTACTTAACTCAAAAGAATTCATTCATTAGTCACATATCAACACACCAGAAAGATAATCTTTCTGCTTGAGCTCCCAGGTTCTGCTTATTCATCCATTCATTCCTTCATCAGATCTTTGTGGAGCACATACAATGATCCAGGCACTCTGTAGAGCATTAGCAATAAAAACACACATCTTAAAATAAAGGAGATTATAGACTAGAAGAGGAAAATGAAAAAGAAATACATTAGGTCATGATCTAAACATTAACATGGATTTTCCAGAAAAAAAATATTATGGGGGTAGGAGGCAAAAGAAAAAAACCTTACCTCCATTCTAGGGCAAGTGGATAAACCTTCACAGAGGAAGTAACATCTGAACTGGGTCTTAAAGAATGAATAGACATTCACCACAAAGTTTCCAATGACAATCAGATCCTCAAAACAGAAGAGACCAAGGCTATGGATCCTCTAATTAGGCCAGCATTTTCCAATTATTTACAGATCTTACTCGTAAAAAAGGATTCCTCAGTCAAAAAAAAAATTTAGAAAGTACTGAATTCTACAGCATTAAATCATTTTCTTTGCAGCAAGACTTCTCAGAACCTTTATATATCACAAAAGGTATGCCAATCGAATTCATGAAACACTAACTCAAGTCTCACATTGGATACTCCACAGCAGAGAACTAGAGGAGAATAGAGTCTGTGCACATTATGAATCTAGAAAAGAAGGACACAGTATGCAATGACTTCCAAGCTTAAGGAAAGACCCCATTTTCTTGACAGAACTTGAGAGCTTACTTTTCTGGGTCTTGATGTTTTCTTTAAGTCTGCGTTTTTAGTCTATATTCATGCATGAATTTTTATGCACATTCTGGACTAAGATAAGAAAAGGTGATTATATTTTTCACTAATGAATGTTGGAAAAAAGCAGTAGGCAAAGTCTTGTTTATTATTACTAACATCAGCAGCACAACCATTCTCACTCCCAAAAGGTTATTATTGCCTTATAGGATTCTAAAGAGGATAGGCTACCATTTTGCTTTCAGTGTTACAAGAAGACTAGAAAACCCAGAGTAAGGTGCTGAACTATGCACATGTGTGTGCTTGGTGAGTAGGTACTAGATAACAATACTAAACAGCAACCCACAAATTATTTTCTTCCTTCCATAATGATCAACAAATAGATTATAATCAATTCTTCCCTTTGTACCCACTTCATGTACGTGAAAGCGTATGTACTGAATTATGCTTTTTTTTCCATTTGTTAAAAAAGTACAATTTCAGTATATTTTAAGGAGCGCTAAATATTAATAAAAAGTAAGGAGGGAAAATGCAGATGGCCTAGGTAACAAAATGTAAGATAAATGACCCCGTCAGTCACTATTCCTAGGAACAGAACTTCAGAAACTGCAGATAAAGAAAGACTTCAGACCTGTTATACGACGCTATTTAAAACATGTACTACCTGTATAATAGGCTGGAAAAGAGCTATTCCACTGATGAAAGGAGATGTAGATCTATGACTTACATTATCGTGATGAATCCTCTATTAATATTAAAGTTCTATCCATCATAGGGGAAGCATCCCTATAGAGTTTTTAACACATCCCTGGTGGCTGCCTTAATATATAAATCACTGCCATGCTGAGAGGCCAGCACAGAATCTGCTTAGAACTTTTCCATATTACATCTTTTTTCCACTTTGTTTCTGTGCAAATGTAGTCCTCTTTAGTTTTAGAACCCAGAAAGTCACCCTCTTCTCAGATTATCCATGGTCCGCGCCACCCTCTCAAATACTCTCCCTCAACCATTTGGTATTGCTTGCTTCCCTTTCTCTTTTGTTTGCTGATAGTAAAATTAGCAGCAGTAAGAAGTCTGCTCTGTAGGCTTAGAAAACTTGGCTCAAGCTGTTAGAACAAGTAATAAATGCTGGCCGGCTTATAGTTTGTAGCCTGTGAAATGTTGGATACCGTAGCTCAGATTCTTTGGTCGGTGACCACAGCCTGCAAATGTCACATTTCATCAAAATCACTTCAGCAACTGTTGTGCACAGCCATGGCCAAAGAGAAACAGGGGTAATGCGACAGGGTCATAAGGGACAGGACTTGGAGTCCCTTGGAACGAATTTGCCATGTAGTAAGAACAATGCTGGCCAGACGCAGTGGCTCAAGCCTGTAGTCCCAGTACTTTGGGAGGCCAAGGCGAGTGGATTGCCTGAGCCCAGGGGTTCAAGACCAGCTTCCTGGGCAACTTGGTGAGACTTCATCTCTACAATAAATGTAAAAAATAGCCGGGCGTGGTGGTGCATGCCTGTAGTTCCAGCTACTTGGAAGGCTAAGGGGGAAGGATCACCTGAGCCCAGCAGGTAGAGGCTGCAGTGGCTGTGAGCATGCCACTGCACTCCAGCCTGCGTGATAGAGTGAGACTCCAACTCAAAAATAAACAAACAAAAAAAAAGGAACAATACTGCCCAGGTCTTCAAGTGTGACAATCATTTGGTACTCTCCAAATTTAACTACTTTTGAGATTTGAGGTGGGGGCAGGGGAAAATAATAACGGGTCAATAATTATTCAGTAGGCCTGGTTCTCTCTTCCTGTGCCAAAAGGAAAATCTAGAAGATAAAAGCTCACCTTCCAGATTATGCTCTCTTCCCTTCCAGCCTGCACCCCACTCCTTCTTCCTCCCACCCATACGCACACACAGTCATGAACTCTAGAAGACTGTAAGAATAGCAGCAGCAGCAGTAACGGCAACCAGAAACAGACAATCACTGGGAGCTTACTGGGCTGAGGACTCAGCCAGCCCAGCTGAGCATTATCTCATCTTTTCCATGAAATGGGCCCTTCAGAAACTCTGACTGGACCACTGACAGAGAACACGTGGACTCTGAGTGGTTGCCCTTCACCTCACAGACTTATTTTGTTCCAGAATGTGGCTAACCCACATCACCCTCCTCCACTCCAACTCTTGTCACAATTTACCCTCAAGAAGGTTTCCCGGAGAGCAATGTATTTCCTCTGCTCAGGCTCTCTCCTGAGGGAGAAGGGTCAGCATAACTCAGAGCATCCTGAACTTTCTTTACTGGTATGTAGTTTGAGGAGGGGGATGTGAAACAAAATGACCCTGGCCTCTTAGATGGAGAGCACCTACTGCTAGCAATGCAAGAAAGAAATTGCCTTCCAGATTTTTCATTCAAAAAACTTTATAAATTTTTAAACTTTACTCTTTCAGAATGAGTCATAAATGGGTCAAATGATACAGAATTGTAAAATAGATGTGATATGAATTCTTTATAATTATGGAAATGGTGGCTTCCTTATTGGTCACATGAGTCACGTACCATGCAATTCCCTGTCTCAGGTTATTAATAATGGATACACAGTTATCAAATTGTTCTAATGAACACTTCTGAAATACTTTCTGTCACTGAAAGCAAATATTTTATTGTAGACAGATATGCTTGTAGGACTGAACGAAAATGTCTCATTACTACTACTAATTTATTGTAGACACTGTTTAAAAATTGACAGAGAACAATGAAGTGAATTACCAAAACAATATATGCTTATATTTGGAATTATACATGAGAGTCTTATTTTTACTACCTCCAAAACAAACACTCCTTACTAATATCTACACAGTTCATTATACAAAGAAGGGAAATTTTGGATTGTGTTTCCAAGGAAGACTGCCCAAATATAAGGCAGAGAATGGCAAATCTTCCAATCTAATAGAAAAACTAACTTTCTTTCTCAAAACAAAACAAAACAAAACAAAAACTGCATTTTGGGTCATAGAATTTACCCCACCTTAGTAAAGTGAGTGGAAACAAATAAGGCAAACCAGTATCATCAAGGCAAAATAAAGGGTGAAAAACATTTAGGAAAGAGGCCCAGGTTGAAAAGAGTTTAAGACCATTTAGGGACCAAACCATCTGGTCTTGAAATTCTCAGGACAGTACTTCGTATGTGGTATGAGCACAACGCTGGAAACAGGAGCGCCTCCAAATGCCAAAGAGAAACACCTGAGCCAGGGTTTCACCTGCCAGGGGAGAAAGGGAATCTTACAGGCTCTCAAAGTTGGCACTGCTTTTGATGGATATGTGGAGAAATAACTGGGAATTGTGCCCTCAGCTGCCCCCGGGGAAGGAAGAGCTAGAATTTTTGTTTTGTTTTGTTTTTACCATCAAAGCCCCATATGAGCCACAAAAATATCACACAAGAACACCTGCTTGCAAAAACAAAGACCCAGATGGCACAGCTCAAAGTACTGTCTACTGGTATCATCAGGCTAGAAGAGAGACCTCCTTAGCATCTTTAAAGAGGAACAGAAAAATACCTACAGCTAAGTCACCCTCTGACTGCAAGTCAGAACTTCAATTGTCACAAGCTTAGGAAATCATCTTTCTCTGCACAGGGAATTGGAGCCGGAGAGAGGTGAGTCCAGATTCTTCCTCACACTCTATCTCTCCGGCTGTACTGGACACCTTTTGTATGGTCTTCTCATAGTGCCATCCACCCTCAGCTTTTCTCACAGGCTTACAATGGGATCTTCTATGTTGGTGCAATGGGACCCACTCCCGGTCACAGTTGATTCGTTCAGGATGAGGCACCTTATCTAGACTGGGCCAATCAGAGTGCTTCCCTGGTACTTTGAATCTGGAACTGAAAAAGACGAGGCAGTTTTTCTTGGGGTGGCCAAAACTGAGACTATATAAACTCAGATAGTATTGACAAATAGAGAAGTTTAAAAAACTCTATACAGTAGTAGGGATAATGAAACAGATGCAGAGAAGAGATGAGAATCCAAGAGAAAGTCTTGATGGTGATTCGCATCCTTGGCTCCAGATGTTCTATAGGCCCCAATGCCACTCATAAGACATTACAATATCCTTACAACAGATTCCTCATTTTGCTTAAACACATTAGACATTTCAATAATGTGCGACTAAGGAGTCCTGAGTAATAGATCAACTGTAAGAAAGTTTCAACTTTCTTTTAAAAGAATAGGAAACTGTCCAAGAGGCAGGGAGAGCCAACATAAGCCCACAATGATTTCTCTCCTATTCCATCTCTCACTATGTCCTGCTTAGCTTATATGTTAAGGACTCCCCAGGATTCTGGGACTCTTTCTCCCTGGATGTTTTTATCTACATAGGTCAGCTTAAAATATACTTTAAGACCCGCCTGGGCAACTTGGTGAGACCTCATCTCTACAATAAATCAAAAAATTAGCCAGGTCTGGTAGCACGCGCCTGTAGTTCCAGCTACTTGGAAGGCTGAGGCAGAAGGATCACTGGAACCCAGCAGGTCGAGGCTGCGGTGACCGGGAGCATACCACTGCACTCCAGTCTGGGCAACAGAGTGAGACTCCAACTCAAATACCTTAAGAGGCTGGGCATGGTGGCTCACATCTGTAATCCCAGCACTTTGGGAGGCTGAGACAGGTAGATTGCTTGAGACCAGGAGTTCAAGACCAGCCTAGGCAACATAGTAAGACCTTGTCCCTACAAAAAAAATGCAAAATTTAGCTGGGTATAGTGCCATGCACCTGTAGTCCCAGCTACTCAGGAGACTGAGATGGGAAGATTTACTTGAGCCCAAGAGGTTGAGGCTGCAGTGAGCTGGGATCATGTCACTGCACTCCATCCCAGGCGACACAGTGAGACCCTGCCTCAAAAAAAAAAAATACAAAAAAAGATACCTTAAGGGAAGTTTGGAAGTAGTAAATTTAAACAATCAGTCTAAAGTATACGAAAATACAGGAAGAGCTATTCCACTGCTCTTGACCTAGAGGTTGGGGGATGAGGCATGGACAGAGAGGATATTCACTGAAGATCCACATCGCTCTTCTACTTGGATGCTTCTGGATCATGGATCACTGGCTACCGCATCAACGAATCAGAGCCAGAGCACAATAAATTGGAGCCTGTGGGACATCTCTCCTGGAGCCAAGGTCCCACCACTCCAAAACTGCTCTGGGTCATTCAAGTCTACATTTATAATAGACCACTGTCTCTAGAACTGGTACTCCTACTTGCCCCTCTAAATATGCTCTAAAACCTTTAACAGTTTTATCCATTTTCTTTTTATTACAGGGAAGGACTCTGATTGGCCCAGTCTAGATAAGGCGCCTCATCCCGGTATAGAATTAAATCCATTAGGTATGTTAAAATTTAACAATTTTTTTGTCATTGTTTGTTTTTTATTTTGAGTCAGAGTCTCACTTTGTGGCCCAGGTTGGAGTGCAGTGGCAGATCGTAGCCTCGACTTGCTGGGCTCAGGCGATCCTTCCACATCAGTCTTCCAAGCAGCTGGGACTACAGGCACACATCATCAAGCCCAGCTAATTTTTTGATCTATTGTAGAGATGCAGTCTCATCAGTTTGCCCTGGCTGGTCTCGAACTCCTGGGCTCAAACTTCTCACCTTGGCCTCCCAAAGTGCTGGGGTTATAGGCATGAGTCACTGCAACCGGCGTAAATTTAAGAGTTTACTGGAGCAAGAAAAATCTGCGAATTGAACATCGTTTAAAATTAGAACAGATTCAGAAAACTCCGACCAGCAACATGGTCAGGCAGCATTTATGGACAGGAAAGCAGAAATGAAGTACCAAGACAACTCCATTGGTTGGAGCTCAGCATTTGCCTCATTTGAACGTAGTCTAGTGAGCTGGTGGCCTGCAATTGGCTAAAGTTCGGCTGCAGTGATTGGCTGAGACTCAGCTACAGGCTACAAAAGTATTCCGGCTCCTAGGCCAGCGCAGTGGTTCAAGCCTGTGATCCCATCACTTTGGGAGGCTGAGGTGAAGGGATTGCCTGAACCCACGGATTCGAGAACAGCGTAGGCAACTTGGCAAGACCTCATCTCTACAATAAATCCCACGCACCTGTAGTTCCAGCTACTCGGAAAGCTGAGGCAGAAGGGTCGCCGGAGGCCAACAGGTCGAGGCTGCGGTGGCTGTGAGTGTGCCACCGTGGTAGGGGGCTTTTAGAAAACGCTTCAAAACATTTATCACAATTAAAAGTTTGTTAATGCAAAACGCCGTGCTCTGTGCCTGCAACCAAAACCACAAGCTTGTGCTATTGTTAAACAAAAAGTACAAAACCTTACACCATGAAAATCCCCTTACCCTCAAAGCCAATGTAAAACCGGTATAAGCTGAGACCCGACCGTGATCCGGGCCCAGCCTTTGCAACTGAAGTCCACTGGGCCGAAAGCCGGCATTCCAATAATAAACGCAGCTTCCTGCTTATCAGCCTCGGTGACTGTCACGGTCTCTCTGATTTGTTTTCCCGCAACACCACTGCTCTCCAGCTTGGACGATGGAGTGAGACTTCAACTCAAAAAAAAAAAAAAAAGTATACTTGCTCCTAAATTAAGCTTTTAGTTAGTTACGTACCAAGTTAGCTTGCAGTTCATTATGTAAGGACTCAAGTACGGAGACATCCTTAGACCAACTGTAATTTAACAGGTATTTAGTGAGGATTACATAAATTTATGTAGTTCATTTAACCTCAATTGGTACAGAAAATTTCTCTTGATTGTACCTTTTAGAATAACAAAATGGCCAGAAAATCTCCTCCTTTAATTAAATATATACCCAAAGTTGCTGTGGATTTAAAAGTACATTTTTAGGTGTTCTTCCAAAGACCACATAACAATTTGGCTGAGGGTTTTCCTTTTTGCTTACTTACTTTTTGCTTCCTTTTGTCATGGAAATGGTTGAGTTTAACCAGCAGAACTGCCATAATTCCTAGATATAGCATGGACAACACCCCTTTTTGGGGTCCAATAACTCCCCTGCCCCTCCAGTGCTGAAGACCAGCCACTCTCACCCAAGTGATAGAGATACCCACTGGATGTGAGGGTACCCACATGCGCTCACAGGTAGAGCAGAGATGCGGGTGGTATTGCTAAAGCCAAAGGGAAGGTAACAAAGAGTAGAAAGTCCAAGTGCCACAAGGGTGGTAGGGCAAGGCCAGTTGCAGCTCAGGATCTAAGCAACTGCAGGACTGCTAAGAACCTTTACAAAGTTCTTCTTAACAGTAGTACAGGGAGAACATGACTCCCTACTGAAAAAAAAAATCCAGCCAGGTACAGTGCCTCACCCCTGTAATCCCAGCACTTTGGGAGGCGGGGTGAGAGGACTGCTCGAGACCAGGAGTTCGAGACCAGCCTGGACGACATTGTGAGACCTCATCTCTATAAAAAATAAAAAATTCGCCTGGGGTGGTGGCACCCACCTGGAGTCCCAGCTACTCAAGGGCTGAGGTGGAAGGTTGCCTGCCAGGAGGTCAAAACTACAATGAGCCATGGTCTTGCCACTGCACTCCTCCCTGGGGAACAGAATGAGACCCTGACTCAAAAAAATATATTATTCATGTGTATTTTTTTCTTTTCTTTTTATTATTATTATTTTTTAAATCAAAGTCTCACTCTGTCACCCAGGCTGGAGTACAGTCACAGGATCACCACTCACCACAACCTCAATGTCCTGGACTCAGGCAATCCTTTCGCACCTGGGTAGGTGCCACCACACCCAGCTAATTTTTTTATTTTTTTGTAGAGACCAGCTCTTGCTATGTTGCCCAGACTGGTTCTGGAACCCCTGATCTCAAGCAATCCTCCCACTTTGGCTTCCCAAAGTGCTGGAATTCAGGCGTGTGCCACTGCAACTGGTCCAATTGCATATTTCAGTTAGTACTCTTTGCATCAGAGATGAAAGAGTATCTGGGAGAGTTCACATTAGTGATGATGCTCATTCTGGTTAATTACATATCTGCCCTCTTTGTTCCTATGTTTGAGGTGGGAAAACCACTATCCTTATAAACATCCTCCCCATTTCACATCAGTATAGATTTAAGCAACAGTTTTCCTTTCCAGTGAAGATGTGGCCAGGTTAGTAAAAAAGGCAGCCTAAGGATTAAGCTAGACTCTTCCGAAGCTATTCAAAGTCTTACATTTCCTTTTTTTATTAAGCAGAATATTACTTAAAGAGCACATTCTACACTTTAGAACAGAAATCTTCAAAACAAAAATAAAACAAAGCAAAACGAAAAACCCCAAGATAGTGAAAAAGCACACTTATAAAAAGTTAAGTTGTCCTGATCAGGTTGCAATGACAAGATGGCTGCTTGCTTATTTAAAAAATATCAAAAGCAAAACTGGCCAAAAAGAAAAAGAAAGAAAATCTCAGTAAAGGTCTTGGTTTCCATTACCTATATTTATGTAAAACCTATGTGTGGTTTTAACTAAACATCTGGTCTTTGTCCCTCATGTACAAAATTCTGAGTTTTCTTGACACTTTGGCGAGAGGTACCATAACCCCCTGCCAGGCCAGTAAAAATCACACATTTTTCCTGCAAGGAAAAAAATCAATAAAAAATGAAACATTTTAAAAAGTAAAAGTTTGCATTGGAAAGCTGTACTACAGAAAGTCTGCTTCCTAATCAGCCTTGCTTTCTTAAAAAAAAAATCTAAGACCAGGCACAGTGGCTCATGCCTATAATCCCAGCACTTAAAGAGGCCAAGGCAGGAGAATTGTTTGAGCCCAGGAGTTCAAGATCAACCTGGGCAACATAGCAAAACCTTGTCCTACAGAACAAGATAAAAAAAATTAACCAGGCATGGTGGTGCATGCCTACAGTTCCAGCTACTCAAGAGGCTGAGGCAGAAGGATCACCTGAGCCCAAAAGGTCGAGGCTGTGGTGAGCCATAATCATGCCACTGCTCTCCAGCCTGGGCTGCACTCCAGCCTGGGCGCCAGAGTGAGATTCTGACTCAAAAAAAGAAAAAAAAAAAAATCTAAAAAATACTACCACTCGATATCATTTGAAAGGTCTAATACTCATAGTGAATGTTTGTTCAATATATTGCTCTGTAATATGTCCTTTCGCTATAGGTGCCTTGCCATTTATTCAGATTTTTAGAATAAATCATGTGAATTAATTTGTATAAATATTTAATGTTTATTCTTGTATTATACAAATTGAATCTTTAAGTTACTTCAACTAGAATGGAATTTCAACTGCTTTTACTACATGTAGGAATAATCTTTGTCTCACGATCTCATCAGCACCTTCTAAGGCCCTGGCATTATAATCTGTCAAAGTAAAAAGCAGAGAAGTAAATACAATCCAGCTCTCAAAATATGACAGGCTCATTATAACAAGCCACTCATACATCTTGAGACAAAAGTACCACCATATATTTTTAATAATAATGTTATACAATTTACACAGGATGTTTTTATTTGGAACCAAGGCAGGTATTTCTTTCTCCTTGCCAAACACGATGCTGAAATGAATTATGTAGGAATACCACCACCCACCTCTAAAGAAGGCCTGAAATTGGTTAACAAAGGGTTGCAAAAGACTTTGCAAACATGAAATGCAAAATAAGACTCTAATGCCCATAAGTAATCTTTATAATAACTGGATCATGCTTAGATGAAAGAGAAGAAATAAACATTATAAAAAGGAGAGTGCCCGGGAAGTCACCTGCTTGGTTGAGGAGAAGGTCTCTGCAATGAGGTTCCTCTGGATATTAAAATTAGCTACCTTTTGAGTAGATCTCACACCGGCCTCAGGAAGTATGGATCAAAGTATGGAGTGAACTGCCCCTTCTACATAAAGATTTAAGTAGAAACTTGCAGCCCATGGCCCCAAAGCAATCTCTCATTGTAAACATTTTATAAGGCCAGGTGAGATGGCTCACACCTGTAATCCCAGCACTTCGAGAGTCCGAGGCAGGACGATTGCTTGAGTCCAGGAGTTTGAAATCAGCCTGGACAACATAGTAAGACCCTGTCTCTACAAAAAAGTCACAAAAATTAGCTGGGCATGATAGTGTGGTGCCACAGTCTCAGTTACTTGAGAGCCTGAGATGGGAGGGTAATCTGAACCCAGGAAGTCAAGGCTGTGGTGAACCATGATAGTACCGTTGCACTTTAGCCTGGACAACAGAGTGAGACCCCGACTAAATAAATTAATTAATTTAAAAAAATTTTTTAGTAGAAGTGCAGACAGATTAGACCTTTACAAAGATCTAAGTTTAAACTCAAGTTGGCTCCCTTTCAGACTGGTGGAAATGAATGATCTCCCACTCTAACTGCCTTCCAGGGGTTATGGTACAGCTAGTGGGCATAGAAAGATAATAAACAAGCAGAGAAGTCTTTTTTGTCCCCAAGTCTACCTGGTGAGAGACCATGAAGCATCATCTGGAAGCCCTCCTTGAGGCTGTGCAGTCCCTTTTCACACCTTTCCTGGTATCTGGGTACAATTGATGCTTCATCAACCCAGTAAGATCTATCAGAACACATTGAATTTACCAAACTACATGCTCAACTATAACAGAAGGAACCTAAACTCACATTCAACCTACTTATATCTAAATGTCCATGTATGGGTGTCAGCCTGGAAAAGTCTTGAATGTAAATTTCCAATTGGAGATTGTTAAGATAAGCTTATTTCAGAACAAGCCAGAAACCTAAGCTCTAACAATACATGAGTCACAGTAAATAAAAAAACTCTGGCAATGGCCAAAACTGGGAAAAATAATTAGCAAACAACTTCAGTTTTAACACCTATTTCCAATTCTAATGAAAAATTAATTCATTCACTTAGAAATAAAATTTTCTGAGAGTCTGTGTAACAGACAATAGAATATCACTGAGATCTACTGCACAAGCAAGGTCCTTCCCTCAAAAAGTTTGTGGAACAGTGGAAGGGACAGGATGAGTTGGAGTGATAAGAGAAATGAATATTAAAGAGAAAAGAGCTCTCTCTTGAAGCTGGAAGTCAAGAGAGACTTTTCACAGTGTGTGATACCTAAACTGAGACCCAAACAATAAATAGGTATAAGAAAGAGAGAGGCAAGTAGACAGAAAAATCTGATGCACAGAAAAACCACAGACAGAGGCCTAGAGACAAGAGAAAGTTTATCCACTTGGAAGAATGGAAAGAAGTTTGTCCTAAAGCAGAGAGTTGGTGGGAGTGATAAGAATAAACACTGAAGAAATAAGCAGAGTACGGATCATGAAGAGTGGGCCACCTGAGTGATTCTGGGAGAAATGGGAAACCATTGAAAATATTAAAGAGGAAAGTCATAAATGTATTATGTTTCATAAAAGTGTTTTTGAATGCAGCATGGAGAAAAGATTGGAAAAAACCAAGAAAAGGATCTAGGTAAAAGAAAATGACAAATCAAATCTTGGCAACGGATAGAAATGAGCAGACTTAAGTGCTTCTTAGAAGTTGGAAGAGAACAGACTTGATTGGGCAGACTAGCATAGTCTTCAAGAATTCAGACTTCTTAGATTCAAATCCTGGCTCTAACACTTATAGGGAAAGCTACTTAATCCTTCTGCACCTAAGTTCCCTATCTGTAGAGTAGGAACAATCAAGGTACCTGCTCAGGGGATTGTTGTGAAGGATAAGTGAGCCAATTCACAAAGCATTTAGAACAGTTCCTGGCACATGATAAGTGCTCAAAAAATATTGTCTATTATTATTATTGAGAGTAATATCACAAAACTAGAAACAACACAATTGTTCAACAACTGTAGAATGGGATGTGGGAGAAAAGGGAAATAGACAAGGATCTTAGAAAAGATATTGGCTTAGATAAATGGACAGATGACAGCAACCATGCCAGTCATCTGGCATATTGCCTCTCAGTTCCAAATCTACTCTTCAATGCACGCTTTGAGATCAGGTACATGGATCCAGTAAGCATTTCTCCTTTGCAACAAGCACAATTTTAAGGTTTGTCAGTAAAAGGCACAGAAGGGTCACTGTGGCAGAAAGGAATTTCTCTTCCTGGTTCAAGTGTGCTTCTGTTTGCTTGTTTGTGTGTGGCCACCAGCAGTGCATGTGGGGGACATCTGGGGGTGCTCACCCTCATCAAGTCCCAGTGGAAGATTCCCAGGAGTCTGACAGACATTCCAGAAGTTACCTTCCCTGTCTTGACCTACCTGCACACCAGAAGGAGGTTTTCTGCTTCAGACCACAGATGAGCTCTGGCCTGGGGCAACCCAGCAAATCTCCTGCCATCCACACTTTCCCCAGTATGGTCTGAGTTCCAGTGAGTTTGTTCTTTCCTTGGATACTCTCCCTACTGTATTCTTTACCCCTTTATAGTTAATTCCCTGGTATATTTAATAATTTTTTAGTCATTCCATGTTCAGATTACTATGTGTTTTCGGTCTCCTGATTGGACCCTGACTAATTGCAGTACTATTCAGTGAAATGGGAAACAGGAGAAGAAATTGAAACAATAAATTGTATTTTGGATATATAAGCTTGAGATACTTGAGGGACATCCAAACAGCACTGTCTGGTGGGAAGCTGAGTATCTGAGGATGGGATCTCTAAAGCTCAAGAGAAGTGACCAGTTTAGAGAGATAAGTTTAGAAATGAGTAGTCTTAAAGCTACTAAAAGCTTAACAAGTGAAGCATGCTACAAGTCAGGTAGGTCTTTTTTTGTTTGTCTTTAATTTTTTGTATGTTCATATGTCTCATGAAGGAGCCCTAAACTGATGAATCTGAATGTGTGTATGTAGCCACACATTTCACCTAAAGATTTATAGTGATTTCATCCTGTGTGTGTCAGATAATGTTGTTCTACATTTAGTGTTTTCAAAGCTAAATGAAGATTTGGTTGAAAAAAAGCCGAGTCCTATATTAATAAGATAACTCTAATTATCCTCCAAACTTGGATACCCAACCTGGTGGAGGCAGAGGAGTAACCAGGCACATCGACTCCTCTCGATGCTGACCAGAATCAGAAAAGCCCTAATGGTTGAGCCAACACCCCAAGTAGCAGCACTGAAAATTGCTGCACTGTTACTCAAAAAGTGACAACTAGATACAGATATGTTTTAAAAGAGACCCAGGCTGATGCCTTCTGCTTCTTCTGGGGTATGAATGCGGTCAACAAAACTTGCCTCTTGCTTCACACATTTCTCAAAAGTTTGGATCTACTGACCACAAAGAAAAAAAGTTCCATCAGCAGTTTGCCAACGAACAATTTGGAAGATAAATGTATTAAATCCTCAGGGAAATTAAATCCAAATAATCTAATAACAGCGTTACAAAATTAACAACAGACTATGAATTGAATTAATGGCCTCCTACTGCGGGAATTCTTGGCTACCACAGACCAAAACAAATGAAGCCAATGATGTCAAATGCCTTAAGAGAGCTTCCAGGCAAGTTTGATGTTAAGGCAACACAAGAGCTCACCTACTGTTGTTTTCAACTTTCTGGCTTATTCTGAAGATCAGTACAGAGAAAGGTCTTCCCTTCTGCCATCTTATACCTTAAATTATGCCTGGTAGTTTGGTGAGAGAAGCGATAGGTGGCACAATTCTTGACACAACAAGCAATGTTATGACTCCTTGTGAATTACTTCTAAGTGTCTTTGTCTAGAAGTAGCTGGCCTGCTGGAAATCCCTGGAAGGTCTTTTTCTCCTGAGAGTGTTGAAGTACAGTGAACAAGCACAGGTATCTCTGAAACCCAGTCTGGTGGTGATAAGGTAGATTTTAAGAATACCAGTCAGCTATTCCAAAAGAGACTTGCTTTGGGATTTCAGTAAATATGCATTTATTTCTGTCAATTCTCTTATAATGCCATGATGTTAGTATGCCTGTGGCAATGTGAGATTCCCTAAATAATATGGGCCCTGGGAGACACAAAATTAGCATGTGCGTGATTTACCAGGCTTGTGTCTATGTTCTTAAGGTCTTTGAGAAAGAAGGCGATAGGATGTGGCACCTTGATAGAAATACAATTCTGGAGATTTGTGCAGTTTTGCCAAATAAGACACAGGGCAAGTACAAAGGGTCTTGACAGCCTCCTGCTTTTCCGGAGACGGCAGTTTGTCAAAGAGACCTGTCGAATATTCACTCCTACGCACATCCTTCTTGTTATAGCTGACATTTACTCCCGAAGCTGTTTAATAGCCAGATAGCATTTTACAAAAAATGAATTCATGGCATTTTTATTGTAATTTTTTCCCATTCCTAATTTTGTTTGACATTTTGAAAACACTATGCCTAACTCTTTAGTGTAGATTTTAAAAAAGAAAAATACAACATAGCCAGCGTATATTGAATACTTTTTTCTTCTCTCAAGAATTGGCACAAACACCATAAACAAAATACTTTTTGTTTAAGCTCAGAGAAATGAAGCATGCTGTTTGTTTGGAATCTTAATTACCATCATCCCAAACTTACCTAATTATAAGCTCTTTCATAATGAGGAAAATTATTTTCAAAGTTAATGAATTTGCAAGTACAAACATTGCTGTCTTCCCAGAATGAATTACCCACATTCCTAACATGCACATTTTTTTTAGTTACACACTATAATTAATATTAGTACTTCAAATATGTGGAATTGATTTCACTATTAAAAAAAAAAACTTTCCTTTGTTTTTAGATGGTATAAAACACCATAATTTTTCTTCTTGTAGACACTGGACTGCACATATAAGCGTAATTTTAGATTTGAACAAAATGAAAATTATTTCATCAAAACGACTCATTTTATTGACTTTAGCCATATCAAGCTTGTTAACATCAAACATCCTTTGTACAGATGAATTAATGATGTCCAATCTTCACAGCAAAGGAAATTATGACAAATATTCTGAGGTAAGTTTTTAAAAACTATCTAACTCATATGACTAGTATTAATTATATATTTGTCCTAAGTTTAATGATTTTTTTAAAGACTAAGGAGCAAGTTAGTTTGTGCTTTGTTTTTTTGGTCAAATTTCAGTCTTCCTGTGACAGTGTATTGAACTAACTGGCATTATTTAGCACAACGCCCAGATAATTTTTTTATTTATTGTAGAGACAAGGTCTTGCCATGTTGCCCAGGCTGGTCTCGAATTCCTGGGCTCAGGTAATCCTCTCACCTCAGCTTCCCAAAGTGCTGGGACTACAGGTGTGAGCCACCATACCCAGCGAGTATTATATATTTTTATATTTTGATTTTAGAGAAAGCTCCTACTCCCTTTTCATGTTTCTTGTTTCCCCTCTCTTTAAGTGCCAAGGTGGTACATAAAAACATGTTACATAGAAACAGATACTAGCTAGGTTTGAGAGTACAATTGTAGGAGGCTCTGTAGAATTTCTTTTTTTTTTTCTTTTTTTTTTTGAATCACAGCTTGCCACAGCCTCGACCACCTGGGTTCAGACAATCCTTCTGCCTCACCCTCCCCAGAAACTGGGACTATAGGCATGCACCACCACACCCAGCTAATTTTTTTTATTTTTGTAGAAACAACATCTCACTCTGTTGCCTAGGTTGGTCTCAAAATTCTGTACTGAAGCAGTCCTCCCGCCTTGGTCTCCCAAAGTGCTGGGATTATAGGCATGAGCCACTGCACCAGGCTGAATTTCTTTTTTACTGCCTTTTACTCAGAGTTCTTCCTTAAAAGCACTTCCCAAGAAACCAATTGTATTTTTATTAGAATATAAATTACGTGTTTAGTAAAAAACCAATTGGTTTATGGGTTATGCACCACAAATATACCAACTGTATAGGAACTATTTAAAATACAGTGAATATTTAAATAGATTTAGTTTTGCCATGAAAGTTTATCCATATGAAGATTTTTAAATGATTGTTTTCTGGGGGCCTAGCACCCTGGCACACACCTATAATCCTAACAGTTTGGGAGGTCAACAAGGGAGAATTGCTTGAGCTCAGGGTTTAAGACCAGACTGGGCAACACAGAGAGACCTCATCTCTACAATAAATCAAAAAATTAGCTGGGCATGGTAGCATGTGCCAGTAGTCAGAGCTATTTGGAAGACTGAGGCAGAAGGATCACCTGAGCCTTGCAGGTCAAGGCTGCAGTAGTCGTGATAGTACCACTGTACTCCAACCTGGACTACAGAATGAGATTCTAACTAAAAATAAATAAATACACACACACACACACACACACACACACACACACACCCCTAATATATGCATATGTGTATACATATATAATATCTCATAAACAACATGAATCAAAAAATTGAAAGAGAATAACTGCAGTAAAATAAACTTTTGCCTCATTGCAATACTTTATTATATTCCCACTGCTCATACTCATTGCTCTATTTACTATATATACTTTATTAATATTTCATAGTTGTCTTATAATAGTCTAGGGACAGAGAAACTAGATTGCTTTAAGAAGCTTAACACAAATTATTTATTAAAGAATTCTGCATATAAGAACACAAACTTTGTTTATAGCTTTAGCAATTCTCCTGATTAAAGTCTAGATTTAAGTGAATTTGGGGTTTAAATCCATCGCTTATAACAATGACATATTATTGTAATGGTCATTTCTAATTATAGCCTAAAGGACACCCAAAAGGGGAAAAGGAAAGAAGTCTCAATTTGGAAAATTTAAAAGACTGGGGGCCAAAAACTGTCATTAAGATGAGTCCACCGCCAGCCAACAAAATGCCACACCCAGCAGCCAATTTGCCATTGAGATTCGGGAGGACGCTGGAAGCAGAAAGAAGCAACGAGGCAATGGACAACCTGCCTCTGAGATTTGGAAGCATGGAGATGAGCATTTCGAGACGTGTTCCCAATCTGCCCCAAAGGTTTGGAAGAACGGCAACAGCCAACAGTGTCTCTGAAACACTGAGTGATTTGCGTCAACAATCCACACATTCACCCTCGGTCCACAAGCTGCTTTACTCCATGAGCTGCCAGCACCCAGAAACCCAGAACCCAGATCGAAAGCAGGCAAGGTAAATCCCTGAAAACCAGTTGCCGTGCATGGGCAGTGACACAGAGCTGGTCCAGAAACCTTAAAAAGGACTATATCATTTCAAAATAAGTTCCTAAGAAAGCCTCAACCCACTGGGCTTAGGCGATCCTTCTGCCCCAGGCTGCCAAGTAATTGGAACTACAGATGCACGCCACCACACCCGGCTAGTTTTTATGGTTTATTGTCGAGACAAGGTCTCACCAAGTTGCCCAGGCTGGTCTCGAACCCCCGGGCTCCGGCAATCCTCTCACCTCAGCCTCCCAAAGTGCTGGGATTACAGGCTGAGCCACCACTGCGCCCAGCCCTTCTCTGACTTTTAATCAAAAAATTTTTTTTCTAGATCTCATTTTATAAACAACTTCTGTTATAATCACTCTTTATATTAATTAAGAAATATTTATTATCCACTATGCACACATCAGAGTGCAAAGTACTATAAGAGATTAAAAATTAAGCTGCCTACCTATTATTGTCTAGTAGAAAGTATATGATTAAAAAAATTTATACAAATTAGAACATGATTCAGGTTAAGATCTGAAGAAAGCAAGGTGGCAGACTGTCACCTTATCACAGAGACCTTCTCAGAACACTTCTGAGGTATTTTTTCCCCAAGGTACTTATCTCCATCTGAGATATATATTTAGGTTCTATTGCCTTTACTAGAATTTCAGTTCTAAAAATTCCATAATTTTTGTCAACTGCCATATCCTCAGTGCCTAGAACTGTGTCTGCCAAGTAGTAAGAGCAAGACCTCAATATTTATTACAATAAATGAAATACAAAAAGCACTAATAAGGTCCTAGAGAGTGTCAGAAAGAGGAGGATGTTTGTGTATGTGGAAATCTGCCTTTGAAAGACAGCTCTCTTGAACATTGAGTCTGGTGGGAGGAGAGAGGTCATTTTCAGGCAAAGAGAAGAGTGTGAGCAAAAGCACTACAGCAAGGTGAGCCAAGAACAGCCAAGGTTCCCTTTGGCAGGACGATAGAGTATGTGAAGAGAAGAGGAGAGAATGCCAGATGGACAGAGCCTGAGCAGAGAGCACAGACATTCAGGGTCCAGATGAGGACTTGCAGCATCATTCATCAGGAAAGGGAGAACGCTGACGCTTCTGCCAAGGTGTCCTAGGGTACAACACAGAGGCAGAATTTGACAACTAATCAGATGCTGGTAGTAGTAGTCCATGGGAAACGTTTGAGTTTGAGTGCCCATCACAAATTCAGCATCCCGTCAATATCTCACGCAGTTCAAGTGCAACACAATTCAACTTAAGTATAATTAGGCAATTAGGATTATGGTTGGTATTTTTCTATGCTTTTGCATGCTATTGTTCTGATGGATGAGATCATTCTGTGCTGCTTACATTTTAGGAGACTGGTATTCAAGACAATAGATGATGCAGAATTGAAACAAGAAAAATAAGAAATCTGGAGTCCGTCCCTAAAGATGGTGGAAAGTGTGGCGTGCAATTCACAAACAGTTCTGTAGTGAAGACCACGAGGTTATGTATCACCCATGGCAATTTTTCCTTGTCAGTACAGATATATCTTGAAAGTTATAAAAACAATTTAAAGAATATTTGTAATGTGAAGTAATTTTTGTGTGAATAAAAAGAGCATTCATTGCAAATGCTTAAGAAATCTCTGGTAAAGGGGGGAGAAAAACAGAGAGAGAGAGATGCCACAACACTACCTTATATAAACGTCATGGGCACAGTTACACTTATTTTTTTTTTAAGTTAAATGGAAGAGTAGCATGACAAACATGATTATGAAAATTAAATAATTTAACAGAATAACATGGTTGGCAAGCAAGTGAACAAGGATAATAAATCACTTGTAAACGTGTTCTTGTATATCCATTTTTCTATTAGTGAATCTATGATAGATTGAAATTTAAAACCTGACGTATGTCTGTGTAAGATAAAAACACTCCAATTTTAAGAAGATAAAGGAAAAAGGCAACTATTAGTTACCTCTTTTAGTGTCTATCTACCTCCAGAAATTTGCCTCTGGTGTGTCTCTTTTCTCCTCATTTAGCATTGTAAGCTTTTGATTTGCAAAAATATCTGGCTATTCCACAACTAGCAGTACACCACGACACAAATGCACAGCGCCTCAACTTTCGTCCTAAGAATATGAAGTCCTTAATCAGATGTAACTGGTTTATTGAACACTCTCAACTCCGTAGGGTGCACACAGGAAATGGCTTTATTTTTCTTCTATCCTGGCCCCAGTTGGGCCCTGTTGAATCTCCCTCTCCTGCTGGGTAGAGATCCCTTAATGATACCCTGGACACGGTCCTTAACTTCCTTGGTCACTTCTTGATATTAAAAAATTCCATCAAGACCAGTTGAAGACACCAACCTTATATCCAAAATAAAGTGTCCCCTCCCCCGTCACTGGCTGGGCTGGTGGATGGAAGGACCTGAAGTGAAAGGGGGTAAAGTCTGTTCTTTCTCTCTTCCTCCCCTTTCCCATCTCAGAGGTAGGACGGTGGGGGGGTGGGGGATGGTAGACCCTGGAAACAAACTACCCATCTGTATCCTCTAGGGTGTTTGGGTGGGCAAGGGAGGGGTAAGGATGGGCAGGTCAAGAGAAGCTGTCTCATCCCTCTAGGAATAAAGTTGCTGCTTCTAGAAGAGAGTTCTTTGGGAAGTCTTCCAGGGGTCTTCACACTGTCTTGGACACTGACTGGAGGATGTCACCTGATCTCTTCCATCAATCCTCCTCTTACCTGTTCTCCCCACC
Organism: Carlito syrichta; assembly: GCF_000164805.1. Classification (NCBI taxonomy): domain Eukaryota; kingdom Metazoa; phylum Chordata; class Mammalia; order Primates; family Tarsiidae; genus Carlito; species Carlito syrichta. The sequence continues at coordinate 46,299 of NW_007232507.1, forward strand.
GCTTCTGACTGCCTGAAAGAAAGGCTCACACCAGCTACCTTCCCAGAGCCCACCTGATGCCTAGAAAAAGCAGTCATCCCAGCATGACAAGGGCAGGACTGCAGGCTGCCATTCCTCTGCGACCCCCCCAGCCTCACCTCTTTTTCCCTTGTTTAGTAGAGGCAGGGGCAGACCATAAGCCTACTGCCTAAGCAAACAGCCAGTCAGAAGTAACACCATGCCAGTGTGCCTATCTCTACACGTGATTTTCTAGGAGCCCCTCTTACTGGCTTCTGGGGGAGAGGTAGCTGCAGCAGGCCCCCTCTAGGCCAAACTCTCATATCTACACATCTGGGAGGGACACGACTAAGGAGGGACAGCCATGGCTCTGCCAGCTCTTAGCAAACTATAAGGCGTGTCTGGTTCCTGCCATCCATGGTTTTCTTTACAATGTCGGGTATATAGCGTCTCAGTACCTCAGGCTTGGGCCCAGACGCAAGAGAAAATATCATGTGACATCCTGCTAGACTAATAAATAAACAAAAAGCCACTTGGTTTCTTGATAGCATATGACACGAGGAAATTTCTTATTGTAGAACATGGGTTCTTTCCCTAAATCCCTGAATTTGTGGGAAAATGCTAGCCAAGTAACTAGGTATTGACTGTCTCCTTATCCACTGGCTTACTCTGTGGTGGCCCCACACCAGCCCCTTTATTGGCTTCCACAGGAAAGCTATCCCATAAGTCTACGTAGAGTTGGTGATTTTGCTGAGGATTTGCGGGATCGTGAAGAGGGCCTCATCTCCTGCGTCTTTCATTAACAGGACCACTAACAGAATTTCCTTCCTTTTTTTTTTTTTGAGTCAGGGTCTCACTCTGTCACCCAGGCAGTATAGTAGCAGTGAAGTGGCTCGATCACAGCTCACTGTAGTGTCAACCTACAAGACTCAGGAAATCCTCCCACCTCAGCCTCCAGAGTAGCCTAGACTGTAGGTGTGCACCACCACACCTGACTAATTTTTTAATTTTTTTTCTATAGAGATGAGGTCTCACTATGTTGCCCAGTCTGATCTTGAACTCCTGGGCTCAAGCAGTCTTCCTGCCTCAGTCTCCCAAAGTACTGGGATTACAGGTGTGAGCCCGTAACAGATCTCCTTTTTTCTGACCTTGGTTGCTCACTCCAAGGTGGCTTCATGGGTTTACAACCCTGCAGTCTCAGGGCCCCACACTTGATTAAATGCTCTTCTGTCACTGTCTTGAAATTTGTAATAATTTCAAGAGACTCCACGTTTTTATTTTGCACGGAGCCCTGCATGTTATGTAGCCTGTCCTGCTACCCCCAGACTCAGCTTGCGGCTCCTCTGACATCAAATTCCTCCCCAGGTTTCTTAGCCAAAGCAGCTTCCATTCTCTACATGAAACCCAAGGACCAGCTTCACACAGGTCTGGGAGGTCTGCTTCCATCCTACAGTGGGTATAAAATAGGGCTGTGTGATTCATGAAGTGTGGTCAAGGTGTAAATTTATTTTTGTGTCTCATTCCCCCTTTAAAATGTGAGAGTGGGAGAAAGGGTGTGCAGGAATCTTTGCCTGGCCCTGGGTGGAAACTTGGCCAGGTGCCATGAGCTTTACAGTTGGTCTTCAGTAGTGTCAGACCTTTGGCCTCTCCATGTCAAAAACACTCACTCCCAATTCCATTGCAATCCATATTTCAATCTGCATTCAGCTGTTCGCCCATTCATTTTCTACTTTTCCCATGCTGAGGCCTGAGTTCGGAGACAGGCGTGTGGTCGGCTTCTGCACTGTCTTCCAGCCTCACCTCCTTCCTCTCTCCCTGGCTGCTTTTGTGGACTCCACCGGGATAGAAGGGAATTTGGGGATGAGTGTCAAGGGATTAAGACAATTCTCCCCAGGCTGAAAGAACTCACTCTCAGGACCCCGAGGATGACACCGCCGCCCACTGCTGAATCCTCTCTCTGCAACTCTGTTGTGTTCCATGACACATTCCACTCCCCACGGCGGCCTCGGCCCTTGGCCCTTGGACACCGGCACTCACTCCATGCATGCCACTACTCTTCCAGCTCCAGCAAATCATTCTCTGCCCCAACCAGTATCTGGTCATACAGTGTTCACCCTCCACACCTGGGCGTGATCCCAACACGGCTCCTCTATCCTCCCTCCCCCACCTCTTTAGTCTTTTGGGCCTATGTTTCTCTCAGCTACTCCATCAAAAGGAAGCCCCTCCTTGGTGAGGGGTGAGGGACACAGTAACCCCCTACACCCAGGCATAGGAACAGGTACTCATAGCAAGGTAACAACTCTCTCCAAAGAAATCTCTCACAAAGCCAAATTCTATCCTTTTATAGTCTCCAACTAAGGGAGGAACTGAGGACTCGTGAACCAGTTTCCAACCACTTCCTTCAGAAAATCTGCAAATGGTGATCTGGCTGTGGAATTTTATGTCTATTAGATCTTGGTATTTTGGTTAGGACTTCACTTTTGGCCGGGTTCACACCTGTAATCCCAGCACTTTGGGAGGCCAAGGTGAGAGGACTTCCGGAGCTCAGGGCTTCAAGACCAGCCTGAGCAACTTGGTAAGATCTCATCTCTACAATAAATCAAAAAATTAGCCAGGCATGGTGGCATACACCTGTAGTCCCAGCTACTTGGAAGGCTGGGGTGGAAGGATCACCTCAGCCCAGCAGGTAGAGGCTGTGGTAGTTGTGATTGTGCTACTACACCCCAATCTGGGTGACAGAGTGAGACTCTGACTCAAAAAAAAAAAAAAAAGACTTCACTTTTGACATGCTTTGCAACAAAGATGACTCTCTAGACATGCTCACAGCTACTAAGATGATTTTTCCAAATCATTACACACATGTGCATTTTTCTGGAAAGAGTTAATAATTCTTGAGTAAGTTCTCAGAGGGGTTTGTGATCCTATAAAGTTTAAATCACTGCAATAGAAGATTATTTTTCAAATATTTTGCTAATACTGAATTTAATTTATAGATGAATATTGTGATCTGGTCACTTAAGTGCTGAGAACAAAATACCAAAACAATCGAAATCACTCAGGTAACTTAGCCTGCACTTCCTCCAAATACTGGTTTTTGACAGTAGCATAAAATACAAGCGAGGTAGTGACTGTGCTCTCCTCAGTGTGCTTTCCCGGGCACGTCCCCCTGAATTGTCTTTTCTATATCCCTTCCCCTCTCTCCCAACACTTCCCTTCCCCAAGGAAATTCCATCTGGAGTGGTCCTAACCTAAGCCACAGCCAGTTTGTGAAAGAAGCAGAGAGCGGGGGATTTGGGGGAAATTGGGGATCAGACACTCATACAGCAACGATATTCACAGAAGGTAACTTCCATGTGATCTCAGGACCACATTTCACACATCATGCTATGACAATGACCTTGAGAAATATAAGAAGGAAAAAAAATGTACTGACTCTGGGACAAATTTCTCTGTGAGAAAAATGAAAGGTCAGTGTTCACCTAACTGTGACCGATGAAATGAATGGGCAAGAAAGGTGAGTGTATTGGCTTCCATGTGTTTGTCCCTTTTTTCCCCTAAAGATTGTCTTGGGGACATTATGCGACACTTCCTTTGGAAGTTATCATATTATTTAATGAACATACCAAACTACATATTATTTTGTGAAGACACCCATTTTCACATCCCCAGGTCTTTGTTTGAGCCGATTCCTTCAGCTCAAAGGCCTCTTCTCTGCCAATCAAAATCCTTTGAGACAGAGGTCAAATTTGAATGCAGCTGAATATAATAGAAAACCTAAACAATATTGTTTTAACCAAGAGGGAAATTTTTTTTTTTCTTATGCAAGATTGTTGGGAAGGAAGCAGTTCTAGGCTGGCACAGGAATTCCGCCCAGTTACCTGGAATCCAGATGGCGGCTATCTTTCTGCTCCACCAGCCTGAGCACAGGGTTCCAGGCCAGCACATGACCCTCCAAGCGGTAAAAACAAAGGGGCAAGGCAAAGGGGTGCTCTTCTCAAAAAGTCCCTTTAACTCCTTCCTCTTTCATATCATTTCATGCAACTGCCATCTGCAGATGAGACTGAGAAATGTAGTTTGCCCAAGGGGCATATTGCCCCAACCACTATTCTGGGAAAAAGCACGTGGATATTGGTGGACAACTGGATGAGTCTGCCTGCTTCTACAAGTTCACGTCCCTAATATAACAAACATAGAAAAAAATATATATATAGACATATATATATAAATATATATATATATATTTTTTTTTTTTTTTGAGTCAGAGTCTTACTCTGTCACCCAGGCTGGAGTGCAGTGGCATGCTCACCGTCATTCCAGCGTCGACCTGCTGGGCTCCGGCGATCCTTCTGCCTCAGCCTTCCAAGTAGCCAGAACTACAGGCGTGCGTTACCACGACCGGCTAATTTTTTTTTTTTTGAGTTGGAGTCTCACTCCGTCGTCCAGACTGGAGTGCCATGGCACACTCACAGACACCGCAGCCTCGACCCGCTAGGCTCCGGCGATCCTTCCACCTCAGCCTTCCCAGTAGCTGGAATTACAGGCACGCACTACCACACCCGGCTGATTTTTTTTAATTTATTGTAGAGATGAGGTCTCACCAAGTTGCCGGGGCGGGTCTCGAACCCACGGGCTCAGGCAATCCACTCACCTCAGCCTCCCAAAGCGCTGGGATTACAGGCTGAGCCACCGAGCCTGGCCTAATTTTTTGATTTATTGTAGAGATGAGGTCTCATCAAGTTCCTCGAGCTGGTCTCGAACCCGCAGGCTCAGGCAATCCACTCGCCTTGGCCTCCCAAAGTGCTGGGATTACAGGCTCGAGCTATCGAGCCTGCCCAGAACATATTTTAATTGTTTCCCTTCACTAGACCAGGGTTGACAGTGGTACTGTTGACATTTGGGGCATCATAATTCTTCATTGTAGGGGCCTGATCGGTGCATTGTAGGATGTTAGCAGTCTCTACCTACTAGATGCCTGTAGATCACTCCCCAGTTGTGACAACCAAAAATGTCTCCAGCTGGGCACAGTGGCTCACATCTGTAGTCCCAGAACTTTGGGAGGCCAAGGCGGGAGGATCGCTTGAGTCCAGGGTTCAAGACCAACCTGGGCAACATCGTAAGACCCCATCTCTACACAAAATCAAAACATTAGCTGGGTGCGGTGGTGGTGTGCACCTGTAGTCCTAGCTACTCTGGAGGTTGAGGCAGGAGGATTGCTTGAGCCCAGGAGTTGGGGGCTGCTGAGAGCTGTGATTGTGCCACTACACTCCAGCCAAATGACACTGAACTCCAGCCCAACTAAAAAAAAATCTCTAGACATTGCCTGGAAGGACGAACTCATCATTAAATAGGAACCACTACACTAAATAGGAACCACTACACTAGACTGTTCTAATCATCTTTGTATCCCGTCTCCAGCTTAATAATAATAGTGATTATATATTGTTATGATAACTATGTTGTAAAATTTAAGGCTATTTTAACCACTTCAGTTATATTTACTTTTATACATGAGAAAGAACTTTCCCAAGAAATGGGAGCTAACAAGTGGGTTCAACCATGGTCTGACTTCAAAATTTACACTCTTCCTCCTCCACCCACTATCCCATTCACCACCACAATCCACCAGCAATCAGACTCTCCAACATATGAAACATTCAGGAAACGTTTGTTGAATTAAGTTTAAATTAGAAAAAATGAGCACACTGGAGCCCAGGATGGCATCGCCAGTGTTTTAAAACACTATATATAGATTTTAGGAGGGAGAGAGGGAAAGAGAGAAAAAGGACCCTCTAGATTTCTGAAGATCTTTAACTCAGTTGTTCCTTAAGGTATCTACCACCAGAGCAGATACAGAGATGCCTACTTTATCAGTAATGTCTGTCAAGGGTAAAAGCATCACAGAATAAAAGTTAGACCAGGCCAGGCACGGTGGTTCACACCTGTAATGGTGGGAGGCGGAGGTGGGAGGATTGCCTGAGTCCAGGGGTTTGAAACAAGCCTGGTCAACTTGGCAAGACCTCTTCTTTACAAAAAATTAGCCAGGTGTGGTGGTGCATGCCTGTAGTTCTAGCTACTTGGAAGGCTGAGACAAAAGGATTGGCTTTGTCCAGCGGATCAAGGCTGCAATCACTGTGATTGTGCCACTGCACTCCAGCCTGGGCAACAGAGTAAGACTTTGACTTTGAAAAAAAAAACTAGACCATTTTTATTTTAGACTCTCAAAGAACCACAAATGAACTTTTTTTCCCCCATAGTCAACAAAGTGCTATTGTTGGTGATATAATTCAAAGTGCTATTGTTGGTGATATCAGTTTCTGCTTTAGTGGCAAAACGGAAGTGGTCCAAAGAGCCACTGAAGTATGCAGTCATGGCAAGCGGAATGCAGGAAAAGGTGGTCAGTAGGTAAACTTCTTCCTGGGTTATTTGCAGTCTGTAACAGATCTCATTCAGGAATTGGGACAAAGCAGTAAGGGAATTAAAATAAATCAAAAGTAAGTGTGCTCCAGTCCACTGGCATGAATGATAGTAGCTTTTCCAGCTCTCTCACCCAGATGAATGAGTGTAGCTAAAATGCTCTATGGAAAAAAAAAATCTCTGTGCTTCTTGGAGTCAAGCTTGAATTAGGAAAATATTCCTCTTTATTATATCCAATGTTTATTTGAACTTACAACCTATTAAGTGGTCCTGAGTTCCTGAAATGTTTATTAGATGTTGCACATTTTATTCATTGTTGTTGGAAGTATTTTAAAAATCAGGGAGATTTCACCTGAACTCTTAAAAAAAAATTTTATTGTGTTAAAATATACATAACATAAAATTTACGATTTTAACTATCTGTGCACAATTCAGCATTAAGAACATTTCATGCCGGGCTCGGTGGCTCAGCCTGTAATCCCGCGCATTGGGAGGCTGAGGTGAGTGAATAGCCTGAGCCCGCGGGTTCAAGACCCGCCTGGGCAACTTGGCGAGACCTCATCTCTACAATAAATCAAAAAATTAGCCGGGTGTGGTAGTGCGCGCCTGTAGTTCCAGCTACTCCTCGGAAGGCTGAGGCAGAAGGATCGCCAGAGCCCAGCAGGTCGAGGCTGTGGTGGCCGGGAGCGGCCACTGCACTCCAGTTTGGGTGACAGAGTGAGATTCCAACTCAAAAAAAAAAGAACACTTCACTTGCCTTTTTACATAGTCTGGCACTATTCACTAATTATACTCACACTGTTAATACCTACATAATCACACTCAAAGCTTTAGCATTATTTTGCCTACCAAAGAAAAATTCCAGCCAGGCACAGTGGCTCATGCCTGTAATTCCAGCACTTCAGGAGGCTGAGGCAGGAGGATTGCTTAAGCCCAGGAGTTTAAGACCAGCCTGGGAAATATAGTGAGACCTCATCTCTACAAAAATTAAAAATTAAAAACATAGCCAGACATATTGGTGAACAACTGTAGTCCCAGCTACTTGGGAGGCTGAGACAGAAGGATCACCTGAGTCCAGGAGGTTAAGGCTTCGGTGAACTGTGATCATGCCACTGCACTCCAGCCTGGGCAACAGAATGAGACAAAAGAAAGGAAAGAAGGGAGGGAGGGAGGAAGAGGGAGAAAGAAAAAGAAAATCCTATGAGAACAATAAGGTTGATGGTTTTTACTGATGCCACGACTCTTACAGATTTACATTATTTAGGAATGTCACATTTTTCACAACATTAAATTTTTCCTAGATTCCTTTTAAATTTGTCTTGAAAGGGGGCAGTTGTTACTCATATTTTTTTCTCCCGAACTGCTTTATCATCTCACCAGCTCATAATATATTCGATTTGCCTGGAACCCAAGCTACTGCTTCTTTTGAAATGCCTGGGACAGCAAAGCTTTCCATTAGCTGTCAGATATGGAGAGACCATTAATTTAAAAACAGTAATGAAAATACAGTAGATTAGTTTAATTTTCCTGAGAAATGAAGAACGGTCGACAATCATTCGTATACTATTTTATAGCATTTTTCTTTGACCTCCAGGGCTCTTTCATAGCCTTCCTAATAGCTCATTTTTACTTTGCTTCTCATCTGTTTTCCTGGTCTTTTTATATTGCAGTCAATAAAATTTAGAACCTCTGCACTTAATTTCTTAGAATATATAATAATAATAATTAGTCAAATAGATGCCCAAGGATACTTAGTAAAAATAATTGCTCATAAAATATATCCTGGCCTTTTCCCATCATTACAAGTATCTAATACATATAATCCATTGTGTAGCTTAGGAAGTGGGAAGTGTTAGCACCCATTATTCTCTTCCTAAATAGAGGAGCTAAAGTGTTAAAGAAGCCAAACAGGAACATCACTATTAAAATCATGAGTGGAATTAAATTGTAACCAGATTAATGTCAAATTAATACTCTCTTTATAGAAGTGGAGAAATATTATTTTAATCCTGAAGAAAAATTATCTCTATTTTACTTCTTGCCAGATTTCTAGGCACTGGCATATTGTGGTTAATAAAACATAAAACTATTGTTTTTTTCTTAAAATATGCAAAAATAATTAGCTACAGCAATGCAGCAACATAATTTTCAACTGCTTCTAAAATATGTAGCATCTTTTTTGTAATTTAAAGCACTGAGAAGTAACAAATATTACAAAATTTCTTTTAACCACTAGAGGGCAGAAAATGCTCTACCTTTGTACATAACTAATTTTAAATTCTTAGACCAAAACAGTAACTACCACCATCACAACCACAAAAAGTCTTCAAGATCTTCTTGTCTTATACTGTATGAGATACTGTACATTTGAAGCTCAGAGTACAGTATGACTTTAATAGCCTTAAAAATTTTTTTAATTTTAAACTAAAATGCAATCACTTCGATCCAACAGTTTATAGAAGGCAAAAGTAAACATCTTTTTCGCATCTTAAGTCTAGCTATGAGTTAATGATCATTTATTAGTACCAGAGAATTGGCACATCTTCAAGGAAAAGCAGAGTACTTAGATAAAACAAAACGAAGTAGACCACATCCATTGACAATAAGCAGGATTCTTTTTATATTCAAACACTTGCAATGCAATGCAAAGGGGTTATTTATTATAAAATTGAAATAATCACCCAAGTCACAAAGTTATCAAATGCTAAAATCTTTACATTTGAACCTTTAATTCCTATACATTCTTTCTTGTACCACAAACGAATGAATTGTAGCAAAGATTTAATTGTGGCAAAGACGCTTTTAGTTTTCTGTTAATTTATCTGTCTGACCTAATTAACTTTTGCTTCCCTCCCAATGAAGCCATTTGCATGTAAGTAACTAAAGCATTACTTTGTTTGATTGGAAACTACAACCTCTTCACTTTTTCACTCTCATTAATTAAAACACATCATGGTAAATTAAGCCATTTGTATTTCAGTTTGGGTGGGTGACATTTTAACTACTGGCCCTTCAACCTTCTCTTTCTGTCAATCTCAGGCATGCCCTACATCATAGGACAGCAAGAGGGCAATGGCAGCCGGCTGACAGAGGAATGGAGTAGGCAGGGAGCCAGGGGTTACGCATCACTAAAGTCCATGACTTCTCTGATGCATGAAGCTCTCACTTGCCAATCAAACCTGATATAGCTTTTCCCTGGTAGGACTATGCATGACTTTACCCAAGCCACTAAATTGTTTCTAAAATTTTTTTTCTTAACCCACACAAACCTAGTCTCTCTACTTCTCAGGTCTGTGGGCACTGTTCACTCTAACACTAATAAACACAGTGCAGTGGTACAGAAAACCTGGGGGTGGGACAGGGTAGGAGTGCCCTCCTTGTGGACTAATAAAAACAGTGCACTTCTAAAAGCAGGGCTAGTCACAGAGGAAAAAGGTTTCTGTGTTATTATCTATTGGTGGAAGTTACAAATTGGCAAATTTGAAAAAAGCATCTAAGAATTATAGCTGCCCAGTAATAGATGCGACTAACATCAGCCATAGAAAGGTATTCAAGGATAGTCATACAGCAGGAATATCACAGGCACCATTTTTGCACAGGATGTGAAGATTTACTAATTTACTTCTAAAACTTTATAACTCTTCTTTTAAAATTAGTTTTATGTTTAACAAAGAAATACATGTATAAGGTTTAAAAATTCAAAATAATTCTGTAAGACCTTTAACTAGAGTGACTAATCCCAGTTTTCCAGGAAGAGTTCCAGTTTGTATTAGTCTGCTCAGGTTGCTGTAATGAAACATCATAGACTATGGGGGCTTAAACAACAAAAACTGATTTGTTCACAGTCTGGAGATTGGAAGGCTGAGATCAGGATGCCAGTACTGCTGAGTTCTGCGGAGGGCTCTCTTCCTAACTTTCAGGCAACCACCTTCTCACTATATAGTCACCTGAAGGAAACCAGAATATAAGCTGACAAGGTCCTTATATTCTTTGGCTTGTGTTCAAGGAACTAAGACTATATTTCCTTTGTCTCTCCTGACCTTTTGGTTGCATTTCTATGGATAGCCAAGCGGTGCCAAGTCTGGCTGGAAACTGCTCATCCTAAGTGATTGCCTTGCTTAGCATAGATGTTAAGATATGCATAGTTTAGTCATTGATACTTACCCTGCTTGTGTGATTTAATTCAGATATTAACATATCCTGCTTGTATGGTTTCACCGCCTCCTTTGCGAGATTTTTTGTCCTATATAAGAGGCATGTGGTAAAAATAAAGTTCTTCTCTCTCGCTCTCAGCCACCTGGGAGAGGACCCCCCCCAATCCCACTGTTTCTCTATCTCTTTCTTTTCTCATTCTCTCCTCACAACTCAGGCCCTACTCAGTGGAGGTTGGACCCCTGCAGTCGCCTGTCTTTGCCTTGGTGCCTGCACATGGAGAAACAAATCTCTCTCTTTCTGTCCTGATTAGGACAGAGTCCTAAAGGATTAGGGTCCCATTGTTATAACCTCATTTGGCCTTAATTGCTTCCCAAAGACTCTACCTCCAGATATAGTCACATTGGGAGTTAAAGCTTCAACATATTAATTTGGCAAGGGCCACAATTCAGTCTGTAGCATAATTTATGCCTATTTTTTCGTTTGATTTGTTTTTTGAGTCAGGGTCTCACTGTGTCACCCAGGCTGGAGTACAGTGGCATGATCACAGCTCACTGCAGCCTCAACCTCCTTGGCTCAGGTGATCCTCCTGCCTTGGCCTCCCGAAGTGCTGGGATTACAGGCATGACCCCCCACACCCAGCCCCAGTGTAATTATTAATGGTGCACCACTTCATTTTCAAAAAAGTGTCCCAGTCGAATGAAAAATTACCATCCCAAGTCCCAATCTCATCTGCTCCCAATTCCTATTCCCCAGAAGCAACTACTTTAAACGTGTTTATGATTTATTTGATTTGGCTACAAACTTCTAAAAAACATGATTATACTGTTTGTGTTAGTTATAAATTGCCTTTGAATACTAATTTAGAGACCTGGGAAAAATTATTGATTTAAACAAATACAAAGTGATGCCTGGAAGGTAAGTTGTCTGAGGTTTTATTCATTTGAAAATGAATTTTCAGCCGGGCTCGGTGGCTCAGCCTGTAATCCCGCACCTTTGGGAGGCTGAGGCGAGTGGATTGCCTGGGCCTGAGGGTTCGAGACCTGCCTGGGCAGCGAGACCTCATCTCTACAATAAATCAAAAAATCAGCCGGGCGTGGTAGCGCATGCCTGTAATTCCGGCTACTCGGAAGGCTGAGGCGGAAGGATCGCCGGAGCCCAGCAGGTCGAGGCTGCGGTGGCCGGGAGTGGCCACTGCACTCCAGTCTGGGCGACAGAGTGAGACTCCAACTCAAAAAAAAAAGAAAATGAATTTTTCTATCTCCAAATTTTGTTGAAATTTTAAACCCATCCAAATTCTCAACAAAGTGTGAGGATAGCAAAAGTCATGTCATTGTGGAAACATGATATACCTAGATCTCTCTTCAAAGTAGGATTTGCCGCCTAGCTGTCAGCTCTAGCAGGATTTGCCTTTGCTGCAGAGAGATGTCTCACTACCCCCAACTCCTGTAACACCTTCCCAGGTCAGCGGGATCCAATACCTGATCAAGGAAGGGGTATGAAGGCCATTTCTACCCAACCCGGGATCGCTCTCATAGACCACATGTGCAGCAGAGTTCCCCAGAGTGTTAACCAAGATTTTATCAGGCCCTTGACACAGATGGACTTCTCCCTTTGCCAATCCTGCTTGCTTCCTCAGGTGAGCTTTAATAAATACTTTGTATTCCAAACTCGATCTCAGCATCTGCTTTCAGAAACCCAACCTACACCAAATAGGTAATGTGGTTCAAAATTCAAAAGGAATGTAGTGCAGTACCTCCCTCCCTCCATCAATCCTATTACCAGTTCCCCAGCCTAAGTCAGCCAATGCGTTCAGGTACTTGTACAAATTTCCAGAAATTTTATTTGGGTCTATAAGAAATTGTGTGTGTTTACAGATATTATAAGAAAGTATACAATTCTTTTATTTGTGACCCAAATGGTAGAGTACCTTACAACTGTTCTGTACCTTGGTTATTTTTTCTGCTTAAGGCATATCTTAGTGAACCCTTTGTAGTTCATAAGTGTGATGACTGAGTGTTCACGTGTGTGTGTGTGTGAGATATGTCACCCTCAAACCTTGTTGCAAAAAAAGATATATCTTAGAGATTTTACATCAGTACATAAAAAGTATCATCAATAACAAAAACAAAGTGGGACCACAAAAAATTGAAAACCTTCAGCAAAATAAACCATCGAGAGAGCAAGAAGACAACCTACAGAATGGGAAAAAATATTTGCCAACTGTATATCTGACAAAGGCCTAACATCCAAGATCTACAAGGAACTCAAATGTGCTGAAAGGAAAAAACAAGCAGCCCCATTAAAAAGTGGGCAAAAGATATGAATAGACACTTCTCAAAAGAAGACATAGTAGCAGCCAAAAAGCAACAGATGCTGGTGAGGATGTGGTGAAAAGGGAATGCTTCTACACTGTTGGTGGCAGTGTAAATTAGTACAACCTCTGTGGAAAGCAGTGTGGCGATTCCTAAAAGATTTAAAAATCAACCTTCCATATAACCCAGCAATTCCCCTTCTGGGAATATACCCAGAGGAACCCAAATCATTCTATGAAAAAGATACATGTACATGCATGTTTATTGCAGCACTATTCACAATAGCAAAAACGTGGAACCAACCATGCAGCCCATCAAAAGTAGACTGGATAAAAAAATGTGGTACATATACATGATGGAGTATTATGCAGCCATAAATAAGGACAAAATTATGGACTTTGTAGCAACTTGGATAGATTTAGAGTCTATAACACTCAGTGATCTATCACAGAAATAAAAATCTGAGTACCACACGTTCTCACTCATAAGTGGACCCTGAACATTTACAATAATACTGGAAAAAAGGGATTAACCAAGCACAGTGGCTCAAGCCTATAATCCCAGCACTTTGGAAAGCCAAGATGAGAGGATTGCCTGAGCCCAGGGGTTTCAGACCAGCCTGGGCAACTTGGTGAGATCTCATCTCTACAATAAATCAAAAAATTAGCTGGGTATGGTGGCACACACCTGTGGTTCCAGCTACTTAGAGGGCTGAGGCCAAAGGATTGCCTGAGCCCAGCAGGTCAAGGCTGTAGTGGCTGTGAGTGTGCCACTGCACTCCAACCTGGGCAACAAAGTGAGACCCTAACTCAAAAAAAAAGAAAGAAAGAAAGAAAGAAGGAAGGAAGGAAGGAAGGAAGGAAGGAAGGAAGGAAGGAAGGAAGGAAGGAAGGAGAAAGGAAGGAAGGAAGGAAGAAAGGAAGGAAGGAAGGAAGGAAGGAAGGAAGGAAGGGGAGGTACCAAAGGGAAACCCAAACTTTACCTGTATGATGACCACTTATCTACCTAATCCTGAATTTTACCCACATCTTTAAAATAAAATAAAATCTGGGCAACCCCCTCGGGTCCCCTCCCACTGTGGGAGTTTTTGTGTCCTCTCAATAAATCCTGCTTTCTCTAAATAAATAAATAATATCTAAAAATAAAATAACAAAAACAGTGGGATGTAGCAAAAGAAGTTCTATAGGGAAGTTCAAAGCAATAAATGCCTAAGTTTGTTAATAAAAGAAGATCCCAAATAGCTGTCCAACATTACACAGCAAAGAACTGGAAAAATAAAAAGAAACTAAACTCAAAATTAGCAATAGGAAGTAAATAAAAATCAGAACAGAAATCAAATAAAGAACAAAAAAAACCCATAGAAAGAATCGATAAAAGTTTTTTTGAAAAAATGAACAAAATGACAAACCCTCAGCTAGACTAAGAAAAAAAAAGACTGACGTAAATAAAATAAAAAATGAAAGAAATTACAACAGATGCCTCGAAAATAAAAAGGATCATAAAAGACTATTATGAAAAATTATTTGCCAAAAAATTGAACAATCTAAAGGAAATAGATAAATTTCTCAAAACATAAACCTACCAAGATTGAGTCAGGAAGAAATAGAAAACCTTAACAGACCAATAACAAAGAAAGAGACTGAAGAAGTAACCAAAAGTCTCACAACAAAGAAAAGTACAGGACCAGATGGCTTCAACATGAATTCTACCAAATGTTCAAAGAGGAATTAATACCAACACTTCTTAAGCTCTTCAGAACAATAGAGCTAGAAGGGATACTTCCAAACTCATTTTATGAGGCCAGCATCACCTTGATACTTAAGCCAGACAAAGAGACTGCAAGAAAATTAAACTACAGGCCAATTTCTCTGATGAACATTCATGCAAAAATTATCAATAAAATATTAGCAAACCAAATCCAAACACATATCAAAATAATTATACATCATGACCAAATGGGGTTTATTCCAAGCATGCAAGATAAAAAGATCATCTCACTGGCAGTAGTGAGAAACTGCCAGGGGAGGGGGGCACACCTTATCAAGAAGGGTACCTGCATAATGAACATTTGTACACCTAACCCCAAATTGTACCCCACATCTTTACAATTAACAAAAACAAATTTTTTTTTTTTTTTTTTTTGAGTTGGAGACTCACTGTCGCCCAGACTGGAGTGCAGTGGCCGCTTCCGGTCACTGCAGCCGCGACCTGCTGGGCTCCAGAGATCCTTCCGCCTCAGCCTTCCAAGTAGCTGGAACTATAGGCGCGCGCTACCACGCCTGGCTAATTTTTTTTTGAGTTGGAGTCTCACTCTGTCACCCAGACTGGGAGTGCAG